>NC_057797.1:140966472-141226472 GCF_018294505.1 Triticum aestivum
CCCCCCCCCCCATCAGCATGGACAATGCCTTTATAGAGCCTGTCTTCACCAATAATGTAAGTTTGTCCATCTCAAGCCTTCAAACTTTGTTGTATATATTTGTTTAGGCATGACTGCAACAGCTGTTTATTTTTGGCGTTTGCATCAAGTTGCTTATTTAAAGTTTATTATATGTAGTTCATAAACAAAAGTTCGACCTTTCTCAATTTAAGTTTTCAGCTGTACAACCAAGTTCCTTCTTCATACCATGTAAATTAAACTATACAGAGCAAGTGATCTTCTTTTGCACTGCATGTATGCTTCTGTTCTTCATCTGTAATCCAGTGGTGTGGTGAACCTACCCACTACAGCACAATGTCATATTCTGCAATGTCTTAACTATGAAAAATGTCATATCATTCTACTATTATTTAAACTGTCTCTTTATTTTCCAAAACTAAAATGGTATAAATTGACAGCACACTAACCATTGATACTTATGAGTTCTTGATTTGTAATCCAGTGGTGTCGTGAAGCTGCCAACTCCTTCACAATGTCATTTCCTGCCATGTCTTGACCTGAACAATACCATATTGTGTTAATGCAAATTTAAACGGTGTCACTTTATTCGTCAGTAAGAAATGTGATGAATTGCCAGAACTGATACTTTTATGTGCAAAACCTGTCATCTGTTTGCTTGTTTATCTTTCAGAGTGAGGAAGATATATGTGTTGAATAAGCGCAGTCTCATCATCTTGCTCAGCTGCTTGCGGTGCAGCTCCCCAGCAGGGCTAACCTTTCTTGAACTCTATTGAAGTGCTGTTGGTTTTGTATATTATTTTGTCGGCGTGTTTATTTGCACTGGTGGCGGTCTTTGATGCCCAGTGTATGTAATCTGCTGTCTGCTTGTGCTTTATTATCATAGTGGCGAACTTTGATGTCTAGTGGATGTAATATGCCGTAATTTCTTTATTGTACAGTATAGGTTTTTTCTTATTTAGGATGCTGCAGTTATTTTACTGTATATATATCCTGTCTTCGCAGTAAACCGGCCAAATCGTAAAATTACGGTACATAATCGGGCCTCATGCAATCATGATGTAGGTTGGGCCTGAAACGTGCCGATCAACTCACGGGCCGGCAGCAGCCTGAAATGAACCCTGGCCCATGATTGTGCGAATCAAATCATGGGCTTTTAACAGGCCAAAATTGTCTGGGTCCTTGTTTGGCCCAATCAGATATGGGCTACGAGCAGGCCGGATGCAAACCGGGCCGTAGTTAGGCCCAACTATATGACGGGCTTTTAATAGGCCAAAATTAATATAGGGCTGAAATGTTAAACGGACCCTTAACAAGCCAAAACTAATATCAGGCCGAATTACTAAGTGGGCCTTTAGCAAGTGGGCCCAAAAGCATAGTGTCCAGTTGACGGGCCGAATCTGATATGGGCCATAATTGAGCCCAAAGCCTCTTAAAGGGCCGGACCTGATCTGGGCCGTAATTTGGCCCAGAACGTGGTAGGCTTTTAATTGGCCGGATCTCATATGGGCCACTATTAGGCCTGGAGCGTGGCAGGCCATTAATGGACCGGATCAAATATGGGCCGGCATTTGGCCCAAAAAATGGCAGCCAGTTAATGGGCCGGCCTACTAGGGTCCTCAAAATCTTGTGGGCCTACAGCTGGGCCGGCCTACTAGGGTCCTCAAAATCTTGTGGGCCTACAGCTGGGCCGGCCCATTAATGTCGGTGAAATCTCGTGGGCCTTTAGCTGGGCCGGCCCATTATGACCCGCAAGAATCTTGTGGGCCTTTACCTTGGCCGGCCCATTATGGCACAAAAAAAATCTTGTGGGCCTTTACCTGGGCCGGCCCATTATGGCCCGCAAAATCTTGTGGGCCTTTAGCTGGGCCAGCCCATTATGGTCCGCAAAATTTCGTGGGCCTTTAGCTGGGCTGACCCATTATGGGCAAAATCTTGTGGGCCTCTAGTTGGGCCGGCCCATTTAAACTTGTTGGGCCATGCCACGTGTCGACGTATCATAGGCGCGTTCTGTCCAGTGAGTGAATGACATCTGTCCCAACGATGAGACGACATGTGTTTCCTCTGGCCAATGATGATTTTACACGTGGAAAATCCCCATTGGTCGGGGCTGTTAACGGGTTATCAGATCCAAAACCCGACCCGATAGCTTAACAGTGTTCCGTTATGGTGGATGCCACGTGTCGGTCATCATTGACGAAAGCACTTCTGTGACGCACGATTTATCGTCATGGAAGTGGACACTTCCGTGATGATAATTTTGGTAATGTCATGGAACACTTCTACGACAGCACATGTATGACTATCTTGATTCTGTCATAAATTTCTCATGGATGTACATGCATGACAAAAAAGCGACCTACTGTGACAAACACGTATTATCACAGAAGTGTATTTTTTGTAGTGAGCAGCTTTTAGCAACTCATCATATAGCAGCAGCAGCTCATAGCAATTCATCATATAGCAGCAACAACTCATAGCAACTCATCATACAACATCAGTAGCTCATAGCAATTCATCATATAGCAGTAGCAGGAGCAGCTCATAGCAATGCATCATATAGCAGTAGCAGAAGCAGCTCATAGAAATTCATCGTATAGTGGATCAGAATGAAAATTTGGTAAAAAATCAGAGGAGATCCTCACCTTGTTGGATGAGCTCATCCTTCAGTAGCACCTCAAGGCCATGGCCTGGGAGGAGGGGAGGGGGAATAAGGTGCCTTCTGCCGCAGTGTGGCATCAGCCGTAGTTGTGCAGCGCCCGCCGGAGTAGTGCATTGGACGAACCACAGTGGAGCAGCTGCTGGAGACCATGAGAATGAGGGGCAGCGCCAGAGGGAGGAGCAGCCAGGGAGATTTGCCCCTACCCGCCGGTCATGTGGCCTAGCTGGACATAGCATCGTCGAGGACCAGGACAGATGGGATTAGTGGCGACGGCTCGCTGGAGGAACCCTAGTGCTGCAGGCAGGGGATCGAGGTAGAGGGAAAGGGGAGAGGAGATGCAAGTGGGCAGAGCAATGAATGCTTGCGTGTTTGTTTTTACTTGAGGGTCAGGTGTGACACGGGCGTCAGCAGTTGCATTTTGAGTGTAATATAGGCAGCCAACAGAGTCATTTCACTATTCCCCTTCCCTTCAATTTTTAGTGAGGTTCTACCCGAAACACCCCCCTCCCAAGCGAAATTAGTTAAGCCCAAGCCCATAACTCAAAAATGACTTCTTTACATCTTTTATGGCTTATTTTGACAATATGCCTTGAAAAGGCGGAATCGAATTGGCCCTTAACCTGCAATTCAATTGTGCGTGCAATGATGAATCACTCCTGCCTACTATCTGTACATTTAGGCATCATCATACATGGCATAACCTAATACATGTGCATTCCATTGTAGAATCTGGAATATGCAGTGTTTATGTTAGTTCATACGTTGCACATGATGTTTAAATGCCCCTTAAATCTGGTCAGTCAAGTGATGGTCTTTAAGCCTCCTTCTTTGCTTCTTTTCTTGATATGTAAGATTTGCTCACACATCTGTTCAATTGCTTGTTTGCATCAGCCAGCCATACTAGGACTGTTTGCTTTGATTACTTGCTGTTCTTGACCTAACACTCTAACAGAGCTTGTCAACGATATAAACACTAAGGGCTGCTGTAGTGGGGCCTTGTCTAACTCATAGGTGACATAAAGGTTTGGCTGTACACTACAGTAGGCTCTCCAAGAGTACCTGGAGATCCAGTTCGAAGGTATGCCTAGTTTTTACATAGTGCAAACATAGTAAATGCTCATTTCATTGTGTGAAAGTGCAAGAGATGTGGCATGTTTCATTATGTGGTGTTGTTTTGTTATAATCTCATTCTTTTGTGTCCACAGACTGGAAAGTATGCATATTTAACTTCCAAGGAGACGACTAACTAGTTTGTGTCACCTTGCAGAGGGGGTGCAATGAAGATAAGATTGAGGATTTCCATGTACAAGATGTTAGGAAGGAGCCTTGCAAGAGAAGTAGGAGCTGCGCTGAGCCTCTTCAACCTACTAAGGTAAGTCACTATATGCAACTCAACAGTTCAATTCCTTGTTTGTTTCAGGCATAGTTAATTTTCTCTTTTCAATTGCTTTATTTGTCCTCATTTAATGAGATGCCCAAATAATCATGCCTGATGTTCGGTACTTGTATCACTATTAGTTGACATAATTAAAGGCCTTACCATTTAATTACTCTGCCGAAGTGTGCCTTAAGCTTTGAAGTCTATTAACCAACTATTATTGCATGAGGCTCACAATCTAGTTTATACTACGCTAATGATTGCATAGTTTTGCTTGCTGTAGTATGTTTGTATGAAACCCTCTGCTTTTCATTATGCTCCCTAAGACTTTAATTGAGGCACAGAATGGCCAACTACTTGCTTACTTATACGCAACGTGCTGTCTAAATTTGTAACTTGTCTGTATTTTTGATTGGGCCCCAACATCATGCTCCTCTGGTGAGCTAAGAGGGATTTCTGTATGCAGGCTGCACAGACTATCTTTTTTTATAATTTTTAAAATATCACCTGCTTATGCTTCATGACGTGTAACATTTTTTTTGAAAGTGACGTGTAACATTATTGTTAGTCCTGTTTTGCCATGTAGTACAAAATAGTATCTTGTTAGCATCACTGTTGTAACTATATTTTTGCCCTAGTCATGTGTACTTACAGAAACATTTCAGGATGAAGTGACATCAACACAAAGATCTGCGAGCAGTGAGGCATGGCCGTTAATGAATGATTATGGATTGGAATTGGAATGTGCTGATGTTCTCGAGCATCAACTAGAGGTGGCAAGACAACGTGTACATGATTGTCAACGTATAATCAACAAGTTGAGACTAGACATGCAGGTATTAGATGCAGGAGTCAAAAAAAGAAACAAGACACTGAGGTAACTGAGGGAGTCCTAGATTAGGGGGTCTCCGGATAGCCGAACTGTATCCTTTGGCCGGACTGTTGGACTATGAAGATACAAGATTGAAGACTTCGTCCCGTGTCCGGATGGGACTCTACTTGGCGTGGAAGGCAAACTAGGCAATACGGATATGTATATCTCCTCCTTTGTAACCGACGTGTAACCCTAGCCCCCTTCGGTGTCTATATAAACCAGAGGGTTTTAGTCCGTAGGACAACAGACAATCATACCATAGGCTAACTTCTAGGGTTTAGCCTCTCCGATCTCGTGGTAGATCAACTCTTATACTACTCGTATTGTCAAGAATAATCAAACAGGACATAGGGTTTTACCTCCATCAAGAGGGCCCGAACCTGGGTAAAACATCGTGTCCCCTGCCTCCTATTACCATCCGCCTTAGACGCACAGTTCGGGACCCCCTACCTGAGATCCGCCGGTTTTGACATCGACATTGGTGCTTTCATTGAGAGTTCCTCTATGACGTCGCCGTAAGGAAGGATGCCTCATCTCATTGTTAAAAATAGCATTACCGCCGGGGAGCCCTGGCTGTCGGCCAAACTCTCCGGCTAGGCAGTTTGGTCATAACCGCTTGTTCGGCTGCTGCACCGATGATGACTTCTCGGGTCATCGAAAACAGCCTCCACGTCGGCTCGGAATTCGCAGAGCAGATGGATCCAATGGAGCTCTCTTCTCTAAACAAGCTCTTGGATCACATCGCCGCCTTGGGAATCGCTACAGACTATGATCGGATTGGGCTTAAACCCGATCAATGGGAGATTAACTCTCCACCGGTCACCCATCATGTTGCGGTGGTGGAGGAACAATGCGGCGATTCGTCCTCCATCTTGAGGACTAACTATGTCCGAATTCCTAAGCTCTCCGAGCCGGATACCCATTTACGGAAGGACATCACCCAAACCCTGAACCTAGAGTCAGGCAGCAGGCCAGACTCATCGGGCAACATCCCGGAATCCGAACTTCCAAGATTGAAAACTCCTCGGCCCCTGGGTCTCAAATCGGGTAGGGGTTCGGACTCAAAACCACCCACCCACCCAGACATAAACGATCTTTCCCACATCAGGCAAGAGCCCCATGAAACAGTACATCATTATTGGGCCAGATTCCTCCTTGTGATGAACAAGGTTAAGGACTGCCGCGAGGAAGACGCAGTCTCACTCTTCTACAATAATTGCATGGACAAGGGAATCCTTAATGCCATAAGTCGCCGTGACATATCATGCTTCGCCGACTTGGCGTCCATAGTACGAAAGTACTGTGGATGGAAAGTGCCTGGAAAACCGAAACGAAATTTTGGGATAATCCGGCTTCGAATATACACCCAGTCCGAGGTAAAAGGGTGCACTATCATAAGACACCCGAGTTAATTACAAAGAAGCAAAACCCCTCTACAGGGCATGGAACCGTATTGGAGGGATGGCTTAACGGACCCTACAAAATTCATAGCACAACGGACACCATACCAACGCACAACCTTAGAGCATGTTGGATACTCCGGTAGGTGGCCAAAAGTGGTGAGTATCTTCTCATCCCAAATACTACAGAGCACCATCCCGTGGATAACAATACGGTATTAACAGTTTTTGAAACCTTCGCATCAAGTAATAGGCACAAGCGAACACTCCGCAGCCTCGCCGAAATCTGCCACGTAGCAGCAATGAATCCATGGAGTGACACGGCTATTACCTTCAGTGCCAGTGACGAACCTAAATTCTGAACTGCTCGAGCACCAGCTGCACTGGTCCTCAATCCAATTGTGGACGGCTTTCGACTCACCAAAGTACTCATGGACGGTGGCAGTGGATTAAACCTCATCTACGAGGAAACTCTTCAAAAAATGGAAATAGACTAGATCCGCATTGAGCAAAGCAGCACAACCTTCAGAGGAATCATCCCCAGTCGGGAAGCACGCTGTGCTGGGAAAATCACACTAGATGTGGTATTCGGCACACCGGAGAACTATAGGTCCGAAGAAATTACATTCCAAGTGGCCCCGTTCAGTAGTGGATATCACGCCCTTCTAGGAAGGGAGGTGTTCACGATCTTCCAAGCCATACCCCATTATGGGTACATGAAGCTCAAAATGCCCGGGCCCAACGGAATCATCACTCTCGCTAGTGATCCGGACACAACACTCCGCGCCGAAAACCAAACAGCCGCATTGGCCCTCAAAGCATTATTCGAAGCCCTTTCGGCCGAGGAATTAACTGCGCTACGCTCCACGGTAGTCAGGGATGATGTAATACTTGACAAGAGATCCAAGTCCACCTCTTTTAAACTAGCAGATGAAATAGTCAAATTCCAATTCCACCCAACGGACCCTACAAAAACAGCCTCCATTGGGGCACAGTTAAGCCCTGCCGTGGACGCCACACTACAAGATTTCTTGCGCGAAAATTGGGACATATTCGCCTGGCACCCCTTAGACATGCCAGGAATCCCACACAGGCTGGCCGAGCACAACCTCAATATCCTAAAGGGATTCAAGCCGGTCAAGCAGGCTCTTCAGCGTTTCTCTGAACCTAAGAGACAGGCCATGGGAGAGGAACTAGCCAAGTTATTGGAGGCCGGATTCATTAGAGAAATAAAACACCTGGACTGGCTAGCAAACCTGGTGATGGTACCAAAGAAGGACAAATCCTGGCGCCTATGTGTCGATTTCAAGGACCTCAACAAGGCTTGCCCAAAGGATCCCTTCCCCCTCCCCCGCATTGATCAAATTATTGATGCTACTGCAGGACACGAGTCATTGTGTTTCCTCGACGCATACTCCGGCTACCACCAAGTCAAGATGGCGGAGTCCGACCAAGCCGTAACGGCATTTATAACACCATACGGCCCCTTCTGTTTCAACACATTGCCTTTTGGGCTCAAAAATGCCGGCGCAACATATCAGCGCATGATCCAGACATGTCTGGAGAAACAGATCAGCAAAACAGTAGAGGCATACGTAGATGATGTGGTCGTTAAAACCAAACACGTCGACTCTTTGATAGACTACTTGAGGCTCACATTCGACAACCTCCGAACATACGACATCAAGCTCAATCCGGAAATATGCGTTTTCGGCGTACCAGCAGGAAAGCTCCTGGGCTTCATTGTCTCCAGTAGAGGGATTGAAGCTAATCTGGCCAAAATCCGAGCTCTATCACAGTTGGCTATTCCAGTGGACCTCAGACAAATCCAAAAACTAACTGGATGTGTGGCGGCTGTAAGCCGCTTTATCTCCCGCTTAGGAGAAAAGGCATTACCCCTTTATCGCCTCCTTCGGTGCACCGAACACTTCGAGTGGACAGACGCTGCCACAGCCGGATTGGAAGAAATAAAAGCCATACTGGCAACCAACCCAATCTTGGCCGTGCCAAACATCAGCGAACCAATGCTGTTGTACATTGCAGCGACTCATCAAGTTGTAAGCGCAGTGCTCGTCGTCGAACGAGAGGCTGACGGACATAAATTCCCTCTTCAAAAGCCGGTATACTATGTATCCACTGTCCTCACTCCATGCAAATCACGGTACCCACATTATCAAAAGATAGCCTATGCGGTATTCATGGCATCCCGGAAGCTGCGACACTACTTTCAAGAGTGTTCAATTACAGTAGCCTCGGAAGTGCCACTTAACGATATTATAAACAACCGCGATGCTACGGGCCAGATTGCCAAATGGGCCATTAAGCTCCTCCCGTTCGACATAACATACAAACCTCGGTGAGCCATTAAATCGCAAGTATTGGCCGACTTTGTCGCCGAATGGACGGAAGCCGAACTCCCTAAAGAGTACGACGCATACTCCAATTGGATCATGCACTTCGACGGTTCCAAAATGCTGGCTGGTCTAGGGGCTGGCGTCGTCCTGACGTCCCCAACCGGAGATACCGTTCAGTATGTATTGCAAATATTGTATACAGACTCCAACAACGCAGCCGAATACGAAGCTCTGTTGCATGGTCTTCGGATGGCAGTCTCCATGGGCATTCAACGCCTGGAGGTGCGTGGGGATTCAAACCTTGCAATATCCCAAATAAATGGAGACTTTGATGCCAAGGATCCGAAATGGCGGCCTATCGAAACGCTGTCCTAAAGATGTCATCTCGGTTCGAGGGGCTCGAATTTCACCATGTGGCTCGGGAAAACAATCAGGCGGCAAATATCCTCGCCTACATCGGCACAAAACGCGACGCGGTTCCCCCCAACATCTTTTTGGAGAGGTCGTTTAAGCCATCGGTGGTATGGGAAGGGGACACCGGTAACAATAGTCCGGACCCGGCCAAAACACCCGATACCGAACACTCTGACATAATCGGAGGCTCTGCCACCAAAATAACACCTTCAGCCCACGTAATAATGGTCGTCATCGCCCCGTGGACAGAACCATTCCTGGCCTACCTAACTAGGCAGGAACTTCCCGAGGAACAAAATGAGGCACGCTGCATAGTGCGGTGATCTAAAGCCTACAAGGTCCACGAGGGGGAGCTATATAAGAAAAGCACTACTGGAGTCCTTCAAAGGTGCATCTCCGAAGAGGAAGGGCGGAAGCTTTTGGTAGAAATTCACGCCGGACTTAGCGGCCACCACGCCGCAGCCCGGGCCCTTGTAAGCAAGGCCTTCCGTACATGTTGTTATTGGCTGACGGCCCAGGCAGACGCACAAGACTTGGTCCAACGCTGCGCCGGTTGCCAGCTTTTTGCAAACCAAAGCCATATGCCACCCACCGCCCTCCAAACAATCCCCATTACCTGGCCTTTCACGGTCTGGGGGCTTGACATGGTTGGACCCCTTAAAGGGGGAACCCATAAGAAAAAATACTTACTAGTCATGGTAGATAAATTCACCAAATGGATAGAAGCCAAACCTGTTAAGACAGCCGAATCCGGACCGGTGATAGACTTCATATCCGGGGTCGTACACCGTTATGGCGTCCCTCATAGCATCATTACCGACAACGGCACGAATTTCATGTCCGACAAGGTAAAACTCTGGTGCCGCAACATGGGCATCAAGCTTGATTATGCTTCCATCTATCACCCGCAAACCAACGGCCAAGTTAAGCGAGCAAATGGTCTTATCATGAGCGGCATTAAACCCAAATTAGTGCGGTCCTTAATGGAGTCTAACACGCACTGGGTAGAGGAGCTCGACTCCGTACTCTGGGGGCTGCGGACCACACCGAATCGTAGTACCGGATATACACCCTTCTTTATGGTGTACGTCGCAGAGGTAGTCCTGCCTTGCGACATAATTCATGACTCACCTCGAGTGCGCATGTACGAAGAAAGAGAAGCCGAGCTCGATCGGCAGGACAGTCTAGACACCCTGGAGGAGGAGCGCGACATGGCAAAAGCCTGTTCCGCATTTTATCAACAACAGGCTCACAGATACCAAAGCAGAGAAGTACGGGCCAAAACTTATAATGTTGGCGAATTAGTTCTATGCCTGCCGGAGAAGAAAAAGTCCAAGCTCGAGCCCAAATGGGAAGTTCCCTTCATTATTGACCAAGTTCTGACCGGTGGAGCGTACCGTCTACGGGATGCATCGAATAATCGACTTGAGCCAAACCCATGGAACGCAGCCAGGCTCCAAAGAATCTACGCCTAGCGCCGAACTCTATGTTTGTCTCCTTCCTCTGTCCATTTTTCGAATATATATTATCCGTCTTTTTTCTCTTTCTTTCTTTTATTCTTTCTCACGGCCTTCAAGGGCCAGCTTGTGCCTCGTTTGCACATTATAGATATGCTAACCGCGCTCATTATACCTGGGGGCTTCTTACACAGAAGCTTAATTATCCATCTGGGCTTCATGCCCAACACATGTGTTACTCTTCCACATGTACCTTTTCTTCGCCATTATATGCATCGATATGACTTAAGTTTTGGCCAAGCTGGGTTGCCTGGCTCTTGTATTTATGCCCTACGTTCCCGTTAATTCGGCTAGGGCATAAGGGGAGCACCTCTGCGATTGTTACTGCCGGGTCAGCCGGATGTGTACCTCAGACCGGGTGAAGCCGAAAGCTAGCGTTCTTAAGGGAATATTCGGTCGGTGAACAAAAGATGATTTTGATTTATTTATTTTCCATATGTGCCCCCAGATGTTTTTCCTGCATTTCCTCTCGCAGTGCGGACATGCATTTTAGGGCATGCGTACCCAGGGAAAGGAACCCTTAACAGAACTATTCTCCCTGGAAGATGTTTCTTACTACCCATGTAATATAACACAACTAGTTGGGCACTTGTCTGTTCAAGCACTAATGACCCCTACGCCTGGTCTCCACGCATACCCCGATTCTTATATAACTGAGCGGGTATTCGGATACACTCCGGACTATCGGGTCCCGAGGTTGAAGCGAAAATGTCCGCCATGACAAATGATCTACAATCCGGCTAGAAGGCATTATACATGTCATTTTAATTACATAGTCATGTAGACTGACTAAATTCCTCTTCTATACCATCCAACATGCGGTCTAGCCTACAATCCTGTTGGGAATACTTTGCGGTTAATTCTACTTGCCCATAGACTAAGCTAACGGGGATCTCTTTCCCGTCAGGCCCCATAGGTCCGACCTCGGCCATGTGATTTGGGTCAACCTTGGTATACCACGTCTTCACCATGGCCCAGGCTTCCCTGGCACCTTGACGGTAGGCAGATATCTTCCATAATCGGAAGCGTTGCCGTGCTCCCTTGAGCTTCTCCACAAGCTCTCCAACGCCTTCTGGTAGGGAGACGGATGGCCACAAGGCCTGGGAAATACCTTGCATGACCTGCCGAACTTGTTTGTGCAGTTGTGAGAGCTCGGTTAGAAGATCACCCACAGACCTGGGCATCTCCTCCGTGGGACGACCCGTCAGCATACCTGCAGACATAACTTTGTTAGCCGGCTTCTTCGCCGTCCCCTTTATTAAGGGTTCGTTCAAGCACTTGCTAAATATGCCACGTCGAAGCCGCTTATTCTCCTTCTCGGAGTCCGCCAGCTGGGCTCGAACATCTTTCAGCTCCACGCTCAGCTTGGTATTGGCGTCTTGGAGATTGTTTTTCTCCCGCCTGACCTCAGTCAGCACGCGTTCGCCAGCCTTTAGCTGTCGTACGGCGTGCTGCTCCTCCGGATTCTCTCCGGATTTATCTGCAACATCTATTATTAGATCTGCAGCCATGCCGCATGCTATATGGTACTTATCATTCTTTGAAAGAAATGTTACCAGCTGGGGACTTTTTAGGTTCCTTCAATGCGGCAACAGCGGCCCGAAGTTGGGTCTTGCATTCCTCCAGCTCGTGTGACAGTCGACTATTCTTCTCTGTAAGAACCTGCACAATAAGATGGTCCTTAAATCAGTTCTGCTAACTGTTTCAAGTCTCAGGGGCTACTGATACATATAATCGTCAGATTTTCTTACCCGTACATCCTTTACATACTGGTCCGTGGCTCTAGCTAGACCACTTTGAGCAGCACGGAGGTACGCCTGTCCAGAATTGAAGGCATCAAATGCCTCTGGTGAGAAGCAAGTGTCACGGAGTACGGCCCGACGACGCCTATGATTCATGGCGCTCTCCACTTCTGAATGTGTAGCAGATTGCCTATCCGCATCCTCTGTAGGGGGACTATCCGGCGTCCGCCCCATGTCAGCTTCCGCCTCTATGTCCGGTCCTGGAGCCCGACTTGTGGAAGCATGATCGGCAGCCTCGCCAGACACATTCCGGTGAGCGTTTTTTCTGTTAAAGAAATATGGACGTCATTACATTTCAAGAAAGACGACAACCACGGAGCTTGGTTTCTGTCATACCTTTGCACTGACATCTCCGTCCTAACCGCCTTCCTTTTTGGCCTGCCCGGCCTCGGTGCCTCTTGTTGGTGAGTTGCTGCGGGTTCGGCATGGCGTCCCGAATGCCTTCCCTGTAAAAGCACCATATGTATATGGTAGGTGAAGTGTCTAAAAGTTGATCCTAGTTTTTGGAGTTGGGATTTTTTGGTTTTTCTTACATGCGACGCAAGAAGCAGTCCGGGATAGTCGGCTGTAATGGCCACCATGGCGTCATCACAGCTTAATTGATAGAACTGTCGGTCTATCAACTCCACGAATATGACCGGATCTTCTTCGAGTCCGGCATCGAGAGCCCGGTCGGGGTCCTCTGGTTGTGGAGATGGGCTGTTGACCTCCCTTATGGCTTTTCACAGTTCCTGCCGCAAAATGGCAAGGTGAGTACCTACGACAAAGAATGCGGGAAGAACGGGAGTAAGGAGATATAACTCACCCAGCTTGGGGGGTTGTACATGGAGAATCCATCCCGTGGCTTAATGCAGATGAACTCCTCTTCCTCTCCCTTGAACAATTTGGACAGAATTTTTGCTAAAGCGGCGGCGTTGTCCGGACCCTTACGCCCGCAATGGGTGGCGTCATCTTCCCCTTAAAACACCACAAGGGGTGCCCTCGATATTGAAGTGGTTGCACTCCCCACATTATGCATATTGACATAACCTCGACTATTGTCAATCCTGATTGAGCCAGCGCTTTAATCCGGTTCATCAGGTAGAGGACTTCTCCGTTGTCTTCCTCCTGGGGGCTCCGTGGGCGCCAACTTTGGCGTTTCTTCAGAGGAGCATTGCTGAACTCATGAAGACCCCGCCGAACAGGGTCCGAAAGGGGGACGTCCTCCATATAAAACCATTCCGAAGACTAGTCTTCGGATGTCTTCTTCGGAGTACCGGACAGGTATCCGCTTTCGGTGATGCGCCATATTTCGGCTCCGCCCAGTTGATAAAGTGACCCCTTCTGTGTGCGAGGGACGAGGCAAAATAACCTTTTCCACAGCTCGAAATGAGCCTCACAGCCCAGAAATAACTCACAGAGGGCAATAGCCGGTGATGTGTAAAATGGAAGCAGGGGTGAAATTATGCAGTTGGAGGCCGTAAAACTACAGGAGCCCGCGAAGGAACGGATGAATTGGAAATCCGAGTCCCCTCAATAAATAAGGGACAAGGCATACCCGCTCCCCCGTAGAGGGGCTGGGGAAGCTCTCTGCTTGCTCCCCGCCATTGTAGGTGGCGAGCCCGGCTCGGACGGGCACCATATACGCCGGAGGGAGAAATCCCTTAGTCTATAGCTCGACTAATCGACTCTGTGGGACTGAACACCTCTCCCAATCACCAGGCTTAGGGCTACGGGGGCGGGAGGAGGAGCTACGGAGGTCGGCCATGCTGGAGTGAATTTTTCCGAAGCACACTCTGATGGATTCTCACTGGGGGAGGATGGTATGGATTGGACCCCATCCCTTTAATAGACAATTTATTTATCTGGCTAGGGGGGCGAATGTAAAAATGCCCTGGCGCCTCGCATTCATTCGACGCGTGGAAGAAAGCACTTATTGAGCACAGAAGCCAAGAGGTTCAACATTTATGGGACCAGACACTTCTTGACAAACGTTCGAAATTTGGAGAAGAACTCGTCTTGCAATGCCGAAGACAACACTGTGCGCCAGACTCATCGCCATTGAAGCCTAGTTCCGGGGCTACTGAGGGAGTCCTAGATTAGGGGGTCTTCGGACAGCCGGACTGTATCCTTTGGCCGGACTGTTGGACTATGAAGATACAAGATTGAAGACTCCATCCCGTGTCCGGATGGGACTCTACTTGGCGTGGAAGGCAAGCAAAGCAATACGGATATGTATATCTCCTCCTTTGTAACCGACCTTGTGTAACCCTAGCCCCCTCCGGTGTCTATATAAACCAGAGGGTTTTAGTCCGTAGGACAATAGACAATCATACCATAGGCTAGCTTCTAGGGTTTAGCCTCTCCGATCTCGTGGTAGATCAACTCTTGTACTACTCGTATTGTCAAGAATAATCAAGCAGGACGTAGGGTTTTACCTCCATCAAGAGGGCCCGAACCTGGGTAAAACATCGTGTCCCCTGCCTCCTATTACCATCCGCCTTAGACGCACAGTTCGGGACCCCCTACCTGAGATCCGCCGGTTTTGACACCGACAGTAACCATGAAGGAATTGGAGATTTTGCAGACTGAAATTTGTGCTATCTGAATCCAGCCAATCCTATTTTATGAAGAGATTATAGTTGAAATGGAGTTAAGTTGATGCGCATCCATGATGTATGAGCTGTATTTGCCCAGTGTATGTAATTTGCTGCTTGTGTATGCTTTATTATCACCTTTGCCGAACCATAATTTACAGTGGGTATAATCAGTTGTAATTTCTTTATTGTATAGTGTAGGATTATTCTACCTTTCTATGCCTTGATCTCTTTGTCGTATAGTGTATGCTTTTTAGAGGTGATAGTATTGAGTAGGATAATTCTTTGAATATACTATATCGTTCAAACGGGGGCCAACTCGCCCGACCATGGCCCTTCACGGGCCGTCGGATCCATGGGCCTTCTACGTCTCGTAGGATCCATGGGCCACCGACTCGTTTATGGGTCTTGTACGGGCCTTTAATGGGCCGTAGACAGGCCTTTAATGGAAATCATACGTTTTATGGGCTGACCATAACGGGCCGTTAATAGGCCGTATTTGGTGATGCTAGGAAAATGGCCCAACAGACTAACGGTCCACAAACGGGCCGACTGTAACGACGGGCTGAATTTGGCCCACAAGCAGAAAATGACAGTAACGGGCCATAAGTAACCGAATGCTGCAAATGAGCCCAAGAATAAATGGGCCCTCGGAAGGCCAAAGTTAACTTGGGCTGGAAGCAGCCCAACGGAATAACGGACCATTAATGGGTATAAAGTGATACACTATTCATTACGGGCCAGTTTCACCACGGGCCGGTAATGGGTGTAAAGTAATACACTGTTCATTACGGGCCAGTTTTAGCACGGGCCGCTAATGGGCCAAGAGTTACAAAGGGCCTCATATGGGCCGAAAGACGTCATGGGCTATACATGGGCCAGAAGTGAAAACGGGCTGGAATCATATTGGATGGCCCAGATGGCGCTACTGGGCCTAATTCAGATAGGGCGTAACGGACCTTGGGTTAGCGGGCTGTAAATGGGCTATATGCAAACGTGCCATTAATAGGCTTTCCATGGGCCGGCCCGCCAGCTTTTGACCAATTCAAACGGGTCGACCTTTTCACAGGAATGGGCCACTGTTGGGCCGTGCCACGTGTCGACGTATCATAGGCGCCTTCTATCCAGTGAGTGGATGACATCTGTCCCAACGATGAGCCGACACGTGTTTCCTCTAGCCAATGATGATTTTACACGTGGAAAATCCCCATTGGTCGGGGCTATTAACGGGTTATCGGATCCAAAACCCGACCCGATAGTTTAACGGCGTTCCATTACGGTGGATGCCACGTGTCGGTCACCCTTGACGAAAGCACTTCTGTGACGCGCGATTTATCGTCATGGAAGTGGACACTTTCGTGATGATAATTTTGGTAATGTCATGGAACATTCTACGACAACACAGGTATGACTATCTTGATTCTATCATAAATTTGTCATGGATGTACATGCATGACAAAAAACGCTACCTACTGTGACAAACACGTATCATCACGGAAGTGTATTTTTTTGTAGTGTAGAGGGGTAAACTCATGCAATATGATATAAACCCCATCTTGTTATCCTCGATGGCAACAATACAATACAATACGTGCCTTGCTGCCCCTACTGTCACTCGAAAAGGACACCACAAGATTGAACCCAAAGCTAAGCACTTCTCCCATTGCAAGAAAGATCAATCTAGTAGGCCAAACCAAACTGATAATTCGAAGAGACTTGCAAGGATAACCAATCATACATAAAAGAATTCAGAGAATATTCAAATATTGTTCATAGATAAACTTGATCATAAACCCACAATCCGGCAATCTCAACAAACACACCATAAAAGAAGATTACGTCGAATAGATCTCCACAAGAGAGGGGGAGAACTTTGTATTGAGATCCAAAAAGAGAGAAGAAGCCATCTAGCTAATAACTATGGACCCGTAGGTCTGAAGTAAACTACTCACACTTCGGCGGAGAGGCTATGGTGTTGATGTAGAAGCCCTCCGTGATCGATACCCCCTCCGGCGGAGCTCCGGAAAAGGCCCCAAGATGGGATCTCGCGGATACAGAAAGTTACAACGGTGGAATTAGGGTTTTGGCTCCGTATCTGGTAGTTCGGGGGTACATAGGTATAAATAGGAGGAAGGAGTACGTCGGTGGAGCAACATGGGCCCCACAAGGGTGGAGGGTGCGCCTAGGGGGGGGGGGGGGTAGGCCCGCCCCTACCTCGTGCCTTCCTGGTTGATTGCTTGACGCAGGGTCCAAGTCCTCTAGAGCATGTTCGCCCAAAAATCACGTTCCCGAAGGTTTCATTCAGTTTGGACTCCGTTTGATATTCTTTTTCGGCGAAACCCTAAAATAGGCAAAAACAGCAATTCTGGGCTGGGCCTCCGGTTAATAGGTTAGTCCCAAAAATAATATAAAAGTGTATAATAAAGCCCAATAATGTCCAAAACAGGAGATAATATAGCATGGAACAATCAAAAATTATAGATACGTTGGAGACGTATGAAGCATCCCCAAGCTTAATTCCTGCTCGTCCTCGAGTAGGTAAATGATAAAAAACAGAATTTTTGATGTGGAATGCTACTTGGCATAATTTCAATGTAATTCTCTTAATTGTGGTATGAATATTTAGATCGAAAATATTCAAGACAAAAGTTTAATATTAACATAGAAATAATAATACTTCAAGCATACTAACTAAGCAATTATGTCTCTTCAAAATTTACATGGCCAAAGAAAGTTATCCCTACAAAATCATATAGTCTGGCTATGCTCCATCTTCACCACACAAAGTATTCAAATTATGCACAACCCCGATGACAAGCCGAGCAATTGTTTCATACTTTTGGTGTTCTCAAACTTTTCAATCTTCACACAATACATGAGCGTGAGCCATGGACATAGCACTATAGGTGGAATGGAATGGTGGTTGTGGAGAAGACAAAAAGGGAGAAGATAGTCTCACATCAACTAGGCGTATCAACGGGCTATGGAGATGCCCATTAATAGATATCAATGTGAGTGAGTAGGGATTGTCATGCAACGGATGCACTAGAGCTATAAATGTATGAAAGCTCAACAAAAAGAAACTAAGTGGGTGTGCATCCAACTTGCTTGCTCACGAAGACCTAGGGCATTTGAGGAAGCCCATCGTTGGAATATACAAGCTAAGTTCTATAATGAAAAATTCCCACTAGTATATGAAAGTGATAGCATAAGAGACTCTCTATCATGAAGATCATGGTGCTACTTTGAAGCACAAGTGTGGAAAAAAAGGATAGTAGTATTGCCCCTTTTTTGGGCCTTTATTTTTTTATTTTTTTATTTGGCCTTTCTCTTTTTTTTGGGACAATACTCTATGAATGATGATGATCACACTTCTGTTTATTTACAACTCAATGATTACAACTCGATACTAGAACAAAGTATGACTCTATATGAATGCCTCCGGCGGTGTACCGGGATAGCAATGATGCATGAGTGACTTATACGAAAGAATTATGAACGGTGGCTTTGCCACAACTAAAATGTCAACTACATGATCATGCGAAGCAATATGACAATGATGGAGCGTGTCATAGTAAACAGAATGGTGGAAAGTTGCATGGCAATATATTTCGGAATGGCTATGGTAATGCCATGATAGGTAGGTTTGGTGGCTGTTTTGAGGAAGGTATATGGTGGGTGTATGATACCGGCGAAAGGTGTGCGGTATTAGAGAGGCTAGCAATGGTGGAAGGGTGAGAGTGCGTATAATCCGTGGACTCAACATTAGTCATAAAGAACTCACATAGTTATTGCAAAAATCTATTAGTCATCAAAGCAAAGTACTACGTGCATGACCCTAGGGGGATAGATTGGTAGGAAAATACAACCGCTCGTCTTTGACCGCCACTCATAAGGAGGACAATCAATAAATACATCATGCTTCGACTTCTTAACATAACGGTTCACCATACGTGCATGCTACGGGAATCAGAAACTTTAACACAAGCATTTCTCAAATTCACAACTACTCAACTAGCACGACTCTAATATCACCATCTCCATATCTCAAAACAATTATCAAGTTTCAAACTTCTCATAGTATTCAACACACTCATAAGAAAATTTTATTATTAATCTTGAATGCCTAACATAATTAAAGAAAATTACCATGATGTTTTGCAGGACTCTCAAAATAATCTAAGTGAAGCATGAAAGAACAATGGTTTCTATAAAACAAATCCACCAACGTGCTCTAAAGGATATAAGTGAAGCACTAGAGCAAAAACTATATAACTCAAAAGATATAAGTGAAGCACATAGAATATTCTAACAATTTCCGAATCATGAGTGTCTCTCTCAAAAAGGTGTGTGCAGCAATGATGATTGTGGAAAACTAAAAATAAAGACTCGAATAATACAAGACGCTCCAAGCAAAACACATAGCATGTGGTAAATAAAAATATAGCTCCAAGTAAAGTTACCGATAGAAGTAGACGAAAGAGGGGATGCCTTCCGGGGCATCCCCAAGCTTTGGCTTTTAGGTGTCCTTAGATTATCTTGGGGGTTCCATGGGCATCCCCAAGCTTAGGCTCTTGCCACTCCTTGTTCCATAATCCATCAAATCTTTACCCAAAACTTGAAAACTTCACAACACAAAACTTAAAGTAGAAACTCTCATGAGCTCTGTTAGCGAAAGAAAAGAAAACACCACTTCAAGGTACTGTAATGAACTCATTCTTTATTTATATTGGTGTTAAACCTACTGTATTCCAACTTCTCTATGGTTTATAAACAATTTTACTAGCCATAGATTCATCAAAATAAGCAAACAACACACGAAAAACAGAATCTGTCAAAAACAGAACAGTCTGTAGTAATCTGTAGCTAACGCAAGATCTGAAACCCGTAAAAATTCTAAAATAAATTGCTGGACGTGATTAATTTATCTATTAATCATATTCAAAAATAATTAACTAAATATCACTTTCCAAATAAAAATGGCAGCAGTTCTCATGAGTGCTAAAGTTTCTATTTTTTACAGCAAGATTAAAAAGGCTTTCCCCAAGTCTTCCCAACAGTTCTACTTGGCATAAACACTAATTAAACACAAAAACACAACAAAAACAGAGGATAGATAAACTATTTATTACTAAATAGGAGCAAAAATCAAGGAATAAAAATAAAATTGGGTTGCCTCCCAACAAGCGCTATCGTTTAACGCCCCTAGCTAGGCATAAAAGCAAGGATAGATCTAGGTATTGCCATATTTGGAAGGCAATCCATAAGTGGCTCTCATAATAGATTCATAAGGTAATTTAATTTTCTTTCTAGGGAAGTGTTCCATGCCTTTCCTTAAAGAAAATTGGAATCTAATATTCCCTTCCTTCATATCAATAATTGCACCAATCGTTCGAAGAAAAGGTCTACCAAGAATAATAGGACATGAAGGATCGCAATCTATGTCAAGAACAATAAAATCCATGGGCACATAATTCCTATTTGCAACAATAATAACATCATTAATTCTTCCCATAGGTTTCTTAATAGTGGAATCCGCAAGGTGTAAGTTTAAAGAGCAATCATCAAAATCACGGAAACCTAGCAAATCACACAAAGTCTTTGGAATCATGGAAACACTAGCACCCAAATCACACAAAGCATAGCATTCATGATCTTTAATATTAATTTTAATAGTAGGTTCCCACTCATCATAAAGTTTTCTAGGGATAGAAACTTCCAACTCAAGTTTTTCTTCATAAGATTGCATCAAAACATCAACGATATGTTTGGTAAAGGCTTTATTTTGACTATAAGCATGAGGAGAATTTAGCACGGAATGCAACAAGGAAATACAATCTATCAAAGAGCAATTATCATAATTAAATTCCTTGAAATCCAAAATAGTGGGTTCATTAATATTTAAAGTTTGACTTCTTCAATCCCACTTTTAACAATTTTAGCATCAAGATCTAAAGACTCTGTCATGGCAAAATAAGTTCCACATACCACCGTAGAGACAATAATATTTCCACAAATCTAATTTGCTGACTTGTTTTGCCAACACGATCTTATGCCATGGCCCGGTGATTATTCGAACCGTTTCCTTTAACTAGCCCCACACATAACGCGAGGCAGTTTTATGACACGTCTTGTCAAAGCAGAGATCGTGTCCCCTTATCATGGGATTCTCATCAATACGGGCATGGGTAACCCAACCACGCCATCGATTCCGGTGCTTGGGGGAGAAGCGGGTTTTACCAGGCTAGTGGGGGCGCATAGTTTTGGCCGCCCATATAAAGGGATAAGGATTCACATTTTTATCCACGCCTTCTTCCTCCTTTGCTCATCCACTCTCGCACACTCGAGCTCCAGCGCCCAAGTCGGCATTTCCCACCTCGACCTTCTCCAACCATGTCCGGAGCGGGAGGCAGGTGGATGGTCTCCTCCGTCATGGAGGGACACATCAAGAAGCTGAGGAGAGCCGGATACCTGCCCGACGACATCACGCACCGGCTCCCAGATGAGGGGCAGCTCATCCCACCCCCATGCCCCATGAGAGGGTAGTGTTCCTTACCCACTTCCTCTGCGGACTGGGATTCCCTCTCCACCCATTCGTCCGAGGCCTCATGTTCTACTACGGCCTGGATTTCCACGATCTGGCCCCGAACTTCATCCTCAACATCTTGGTGTTTATCCTCGTTTGCGAGGCCTTCCTCCGCATCAAGCCCCACTTCGGCTTATGGCTGAAGACCTTCAACATCAAGCCGAAGGTTGTGAGCGGCCGCCTGGCGGAGTGTGGAGGCGCCATGGTGGGCAAGATGCCCAACATCACATGGCTCGAGGGCTCCTTCGTGAAGACCATAAAGGGGTGGCAATCAGGGTGGTTCTACATCACCGAGCCGCGTGACCATAAATGGGCAGCGGCCCCCGAGTCCGATCTGGCTTCCCCACATGGCTCACCTCCTGGCAAGAGAAGGGCCTGTCCTGGGGTAGTTCGGGATTGCTGACCAGACTCCAAACATGTATTCAAAACATGGTGAACAAGAAGCTCAAACTTGTCAACGTAGTCGAGGTCATGCTCATCCGACGGATCCTCCCGTGCCAACAACGGGCTTTCAACTTGTGGGAGTTCGACCCAGCCCAGCACCGAACTCTGAACAGGCTCTTCGACACAACTCACGAAGAAGCCTGGAAGGTGCTATTCAAGAGTGCCGAGGTTCCCCCTCCCACTACCGAGGACCGCGGATTCTACGCGAAGAGCCAAGCCAGCGCGGTAAGCTGGTTTACCTCTCACGGGTTACTCGTTTTTCATAGTTTGACTCTATGAGGGATCTAAGCTCCCGTACCTTTGACAGGACTGGCAGGAGACGGCCGGACAGATCGACTGTCCAGCTCCTTTACCCGAAGGCCCAGCAGACGCTCTCCTGGCGAAGATGCTAACTCCGGCTTCTTACACGGTGCCGGAGAAGACCAAGAAGGCCAAGGGAACCCGGAAGAGTTCCCGACGCCAGGCGTCATCGGACTCACCGTCCGATGACTCTGCGATGCACTCCTCCCCCGAAGGCGAGGAGGCAGAAGAAGATGCTCCCCCTCCAGGCGGGGGAGACAAGAAAAGGAAGGCCGCCCCAACTAGGGGGCCGAAGGGTCCAAGAAGGGAAGGACTCTCCTTCCGGACAGTTCCACCGCCGCCGCCGAAGGCGAAGACGAGTGGTTGCCCAGGGCCAAGCCCCTGGGGAGGTCGTAAGTATTCGGATACCAGAGTAACTCATAGCATTCCTTTGTCGCACTGCTTTCCCTAACGCCGAATATGATTATGCAGGCCGCCACGAGCCCGTATCGATGTATCATCGGACGGCTCCCTGGGCTCGTCGGATATGGATAGCGATCCACTTCCGACTGCCACCTCCCCTTGCCCTGCAGGTGACGCCGAGGTATTGTCTCAAGAGGCACTAGGTCGAGGGGAGACAGTCCCGGAGGCGCCTCAAGGCGACCTTACGAACTTCGGGAGCAGAGTGGACAAGGCCCCTGAGGGCTCCGAGTTCGGCCCTCAGCCGAACACCGCGCCGGAACCTCCAGTGGTTCCGGACTCGGGCAGGCGGCCTCCTTCCAAGAGGGGCGAGACGCCTGTGCCGGTGACCTCTGTCCATCCAGAGGCGCCGGACAATCTGCTGGGAGCGCTTCGCAGCGCTTCCATTGACGAGGAGCACTGTACTATTATGAGTGCGGTGGTCTAGAAGGTTCAGTCCGCCAAGAGCGGATTGACTGAAGCCTGTGCCAGCCTTCTAACAGGCTTTGAGGTAAGTGTTTAAAATATAGGAAAAATATTACCGTATAGACAGTAGCCCCTGATGCTTTGTTCGGTGTTCACAAAGAAAAGCCGAACAGAGGATCAAACAACATCACAGGAGTCTAATATAAGTATGTCAATATGCATATGCAGGCTTCGCTGCTGGCATCTGCCGCACTGACTGCGGAGGTCGCCGCACTGAAGCAGGACCTTAAAGTGTCCAAGGACAAGCTTGGCCTTGCCAAGAGGCAGCTCGAGGATAAAAAAGGTATGTAATACCTAGTTTATGGATATGTATAAAAAGAATGCGATTGCAAGATGACAGGATCATCATGAATTTGCTAGGGGCCACGACCGAAGTGGCGACCCTAAGGCAAGCGTTGTCCGAGGCCAAAGATAAAGCGGCCAAGGAGCGCACCGAGCGGGAAAGGCAAGAGGCTCGGGTGGGCGAGGTGCAGCAAGAGCTCCAGGCTCTCGTGACGAAGCACAAGGCGTTGGAGCTTGACTCGAAGACGCGAGAGTCTAAGCTTGCCTCGGCCCTCGAGAGCGCAAAAAGTGCCAAGGCCGAAGCCCAAAAGGCCCTCAAGGAGATTGACGCGATGAAGAAAATAGCGGCGGGTAAGGCATTCTATATGCAAAGCAAGCATGTGAAAGTAAATTACCTGTTACTTACCCGAATCCGGAGCTCTCCAGGAGCATTCACAAATTTGCCCCGCAGCGTGTCGGATGTCGCACAGTTTTACCAGGCCGAGGAGGGAAGCTCAACGAAGAAGTTGTTCTGGTCTCTGTATACTGGGACCGAACACCCGGTGCCTATGAGCGACCAGCTGAAGCAGCTGGTCGAGCTACACAAAGCGGCCGAACAGGACATGAAGGGCTTTATAGTCCGGTTGTGGCCTGGCGACGCCCTTCCAAACAGCTACTTCGGCTTGGTGAGGCGGCTTGTGGACGCCTGCCCACGGCTGGAGGTCGTCAAGCGATTTGTCTACACCGAAGGTGCACGCCGGGCTTTCGCCCGCGTGAAGGTGCGATGGGCCAAGCTAGACACCGTGAAGCTGATCAAGGAGGGACCACCGCAGGGCAAGGATCATCGCACCCCCGAAATTTATTATTAGGGTGTCCTGAAGGGTGCCCATCTTGTAGCGGACGAATGTTTAAAGGATGTAATATTTGAGTAAACTTGCTCGTGTGATCCTGTATGATGAAAACTTGTTTCATATGCGCTATGCAATGCTTGTTTGAATTTAAAATATTACCTTCTATTTGGCTGTTTATCCAATCTGAGAGATGGCTAGTCCTCGGCTTCTGCCCCCATGCCGCGAGTGTTGGGGTGTTCAGGATAAACTTGAGCGCTCTTGTTCCCATTTTTGGGTCCTTCGAGGGAGGTGCTCAGCACAGCGAACAAGGCAACCGGACTAATAATGCTTTATCACTCTCACTTAGCCATAGAATTCTATAATTTTAAATTTCGGCGAAGCCCCTGGTATTCGGAAGGCCGAATTCAGGGCGCGATACACACCTTTAAGCCGGACAGGACTGACTCCTCGCTCTAAGCGGCATAAGTCTTTAGGGACTCGAAACCTCGCCGAACAGCGACCAGTCTCTCGCCTTATCATGACAGTCAGTTTTAGCTTTCTCTACTGAGGTGCTTAGCCCAGCAGAACCGGGGCACAATCGCAGTAGTTCTCCTAGCGCTACCTTAGCCGATAGAGCGGAATGTAAAGTACCAAAACATAGGAGCCGGGCAAACCCAACATTTGACCAAAGACATGATTCGGAGCTGATGCATATAATGCTATAAGTTCGGGGTGCCGCACTTGTGAAAGTGTTCGGACTTCTCACACCATATTGTGGGGTACTTAATCCCCTGGTGTGTTGGCCGTACCAATGTGTACGGTTGCAAGGCATCATTAATGAACACATATATATAAAACAAGAATGCAATAATAGTCGTAATGTTATGCATTGTTTATTCAAAGAGGTGCGTTAAAGCAGAATGGTACAGATAGTGCGATAAGCAAAAAGTAGGACTATGTCCCTTCCAAGGGCAAGCTGAGGAATAGTATTAAAGCAAATATTTCACTCGTTATCGTAATCCACCTGGGAGTTCCGTGGTGTGACGTAGCTTTCTGCCTCTCTTGGTTGCCGCATCATGTGTTCGGTAATCATGCTGCCGGACAAGGTTTCCAGAGATTAAAGTCCTGAAAGAGAAAAATAACAAAGCGGGAAGCCCCTTGTGCGGTTTAGGCCGCGTCTTGGAGCGTGCCGTAGTTGTGCCCCCCTCCCCACCTGTGCCCATGGTATTTTTAATGCGTAATTATGTACGCGTGGCACGAATTTCGCCGTTTGGCTTGGGCCGGGGTGGGGGCCGCATTGCTACGCGAGCTCAGACCGTGCCAGGTGGTCTAGTTGCCGATTACTCCGAGCGCGTTTGAAGGTGTCCTAGTCTTGAAATGCCGAACTGGTAGATTGCCTTGAGAGGCTGCTTTGCGCTTCTGCTGCGAGGGCCGCAGTGTGCTCCTCCGTGCGGAGAGAGCGCTCTGTGTTTCCATTAACTGTGATGACCCCCCGGGGTCCTGGCATCTTGAGCTCGAGGTATGCATAATGCGGTACCGCATTGAATCTCGCAAATGCGGTTCGCCCGAGCAGTGCGTGATAGCCACTGCGGAACGAGACTATATCGAAGATTAATTCTTTGCTTCGGAAGTTATCCGAGGATCCGAAGACCACTTCCAGTGTAATTGAGCCTGTGCAATGGGCCTCTACACCTGGAATGACGCCTTTAAAGGTCGTTTTTGTGGGTTCGATCCTTGAGGGGTCTATACCCATTTTGCGCACTATGTCCTGGTAAAGCAGGTCCAGGCTGCTGCCGCCATCCATAAGGACTCGAGTGAGGTGAAATCCGCCAATGATTGGGTCTAAGACCAGTGCGCCAAATCTGCCGTGACGGGTACTAGTGGGGTGGTCCCTGCGATCGAAGGTGATCGGGCAAGAAGACCATGGGTTGAACTTTGGGGCGACTGGCTCCAACGCATATACGTCCCTGAGCGCACACTTCCGCTCCCTCTTGGGGATGTGGGTTGCGTATATCATGTTCACCGTCCGCACTTGTGGAAGGAACCTCTTCTGTCCTCCGGTGTTCGGTTGCCGGGGCTCCTCTTCGTCATCGCTGTGTGACCCCTTATCTTTGTCTTCGGCAATTAACTTGTCGGCCTGCTTGAACACCCAACATTCCCTGTTGGTGTGGTTGGCTGGCTTGTCAGGGGTACCGTGTATTTGACATGAGCGATCGAGTATGCGGTCCAAACTGGACGGGCCCGAAGTGCTTCTTTTAAATGGCTTTTTCCGCTGACCGGGTTTAGAGCCTTTGAATCCGGCATTGACTGTCGTATCCTCAGTATTATCGATGTTAATGCGGCGCTTATGTTTGTTGCGACATGACCTGCTATTGCCGTCCTTGGTATCCAAAGTACCATGGTTTTTTGATATGTTATTACTGCGAGCCAGCCAGCTGTCTTCTCCCGCACAAAAGCGGGTCATGAGTGTCGTGAGGGCTGCCATAGATTTCGGCTTTTCCTGTCCAAGGTGCCGGGAAAGCCACTCGTCGCGGATGTTATGCTTGAAAGCTGCTGGGGCCTCTACATCCGGACAGTCGATGATTTGATTTTTCTTTGTTAGGAACCGTGTCCAGAATTGCCTGGCCGATTCTTTTGGCTGCTGAATTATGTGGCTCAAGTCATCGGCGTCTGGTGGTCGCACATAAGTTCCTTGAAAGTTGTTGAGGAATGCGGCTTCCAGATCTTCCCAACAGCTAATGGACTCTGCTGGCAAGCTGTTAAGCCAATGCCGCGCTGGTCCTTTGAGCTTTAGTGGGAGGTATTTGATGGCGTGTAAGTCATCACCGCGGGCCATGTGGATGTGGAGGAGGAAATCCTCGATCCATACCGCAGGATCTGTTGTGCCGTCATATGATTCAATATTTACGGGTTTAAAACCCTCTGGGATTTGATGATCCATTACTTCGTCTGTGAAGCATAGGGGGTGTGCAACGCCTCTGTATTGGGCTATATCGCGAGGCAGCTCGAATGGGTCTTGCCCGCTGTGTTCGGCCCAGTCGGATTGACTTTTACTGTATCCGACGTGACGTTTATCGTCTCGCATAGTGGTGCGCCCTCGTGATCCGTAGATCGATCTTGCATGTTTTGCTTTGTCCTCCAATACGTCTCGCAGGTCTGGCGTATTTCCCCATGCCTTTTTATTTGAATGGCATCGGGGTGCAGGATGAGTTTTTGGCTGGAATGCCTCTCTATCGCGGCCACGAGGTGGCCGATCAGCCGCGTCATACGCTTCTTCCTCCAGTCGGGGTAGCAACCTGCATTTTGGGTAACTCTTGGAGGGGCGCTCGGGTTTATATTCCTCGGCCACGAGGACTTCAGTCCATCTGTCAGCTAGAAGATCTTGATCAGCTTGAAGCTGCTGCTGCTTTTTCTTAAGGCTATTTGCCGTGGCTATAAGCCAGTGCTTGAAGCGCTCTTGTTCGACGGGATCCTCTGGCACGGCAAATTCATCATCGCCGAGGCTTGCCTCGTCTTCGGAGGGGGGCATGTAATTATCATCCTCCGCTTCTCCATCTGCCGCTCTCAAGAGGGCTGGCTCCTCCATCCTCCTGCTCTAAATCTTGCTGGAGGGGATTGTTGTTGTCTTCGGCACTATCCGGAGTGTTATTATCTCATGTGCCGGTATCACCACTTTTGCTTTGGCGGGACTTAGAGCGGCGCCGCTGACGTCGGCGCTTGGGTTGCTTCTTGGAGGGGTCATCCTCCGCTGTCTCGTCGCCATTGCCTTCTTTGGGTGTATCCACCATGTATATATCGTATGATGAGGTGGATGTCCAGTGCCCTGTGGGCAGTGGTTCATCTTCGTCTCCCGCATCGTCGTCCATACCGTCGATGTCTTCGGAGTCAAAGTCGAGCATGTCAGTTAAGTCATCGACAGTGGCTACTAAGTGGGTGGCGGGCGGGCCGCGAATTTCTTCGTCGTCCGCATCCCAATCCTGCCGAACATAGTTCGGCCTGGATCCTCTGACAAGGAGAGAGACCTTAACGAGTTCAGTATGTCGCCAAAGGGCGAGTGCTGAAAAATATCCGCGGAGGTAAACTCCATGATCGGAGCCCAATCGGATTCGCTAGGAACGGGCGCAGGCGGTTCGGAGTCCGTGGCCGGAGAGAGATCCGGCAGTTTGTCAACACGGCTCTCGTGCAGAGTAAGGTCGATGTTCGGCTTGATCGCCGATGAGTGTAAGGTCTCCGTGGCGGGGTCCATCCACCCGTCCATGGACGGCGCAACTCGCTCTGAATTGAGGGTCGGAGCGGCTGCCAGTGCGATCTCCAGAACAGTGTCTGATGGTAGAGCTAAATCGTACTCATCATGACCGCGTGACGCACAAGGCAGAGGCTCGAATCCGTCGAAGATCAAGTCTCCGCGGATATCGGCCATGTAGTTTAAGCTTCCAAACTCGACCAAATGGCCAGGGGCGTAGCTTTCAATCTACTCCAGATGGCCAAGCGAATTGGCCCGCAGTGAAAAGCCACCGAATACAAAAATCTGTCCGGGGAAAAAAGTCTCACCCTGGACTACATCGCTATCGATGATCATAGGAGCCATCAAGCCTAACGGTGACGACACAGAGGAACTCTCAATGAAAGCACCAATGTCGGTGTCAAAACCGGCGGATCTCGGGTAGGGGGTCCCAAACTATGCGTCTAGGCGGATGGTAACAGGAGGCAGGGGACATGAAGTTTTACCCAGGTTCGGGCCCTCTTGATGGAGGTAAAACCCTACGTCCTGCTTGATTAATATTGATGATATGGGTATTACAAGAGTAGATCTACCACGAGATCAGAGAGGTTAAACCCTAGAAGCTAGCCTATGGTATGATTATGTGTTGTCCTACGGACTAAAACCCTCCAGTTTATATAGACACCGGAGAGGGCTAGGGTTACACAAGGTCGGTTACAAAGGAGGAGATATGCATATCTGTATTGCCTAGGTTGCCTTCCACGCCAAGTACAGTCCCATACGGACACGAGACGAAGTCTTCAATCTTGTATCTTTATAGTCCAACAGTCCAGCCAAAGAATATAGTCCGGCTGTCTGGATACCCCCTAATCCAGGACTCCCTCAAGGGGACACATCAATAACTTTTATATCTTCATCTTTATTATCATGGAAACTAGAAGAACCCGCTTTTATAAAGCAATATTTCTTAGCACACATCCTAGCGGTTATTTCTTTGCACTCATCAATGGAAATTCTCATGGCTTTGAGAGACTCATTGATATCATGCTTAGGAGGAATATATCTAAGTTTCAAAGAATCAACATCAAGAGAAATTCTATCAACGTTCCTAGCCAACCCATCAATCTTAAGCATTTTTTCTTCAATCAAAGCATTGAAATTCTTTTGTGAGGTAATAAATTCTTTGATATTAGATTTAAAATCAGTGGGCATCTTATTAAAATATCCATAAGAATTGTTGTAGGAATTACCATAAGAATTGTTTCCTCTATACGCGTTGTTACCAAAATTATTCCTACCAACAAAATTCACATCCAAAGATTCATTATTATTCTCAATAAAAATAGAGAAAGGCATATCATTAGGATCAAAAGAAACATTTTTATTAGCAAATAATTTCATAAGTTCATCCATCTTACCACTCAAAACATTAATTTCTTCTATCGCATGCACTTTCTTATTAGTAGATCTTTTGGTGTGCCATTGAGAATATTTAACCATAATATTATCTAGGAGTTTAGTAGCTTCTCCTAAAGTGATTTCCATAAAAGTGTCCCCCGCAGCCGAATCTAAAAGATTTCTAGAAGCAAAATTTAATCCAGCATAAAAATTTTGTATAATCATCCACAAATTCAAACCATGTGTAGGGCAATTACATATCATTAATTTCATCCTCTCCCAAGCTTTTGCAACATGTTCATGATCAAGTTGCTTAAAATTCATAATATCGTTTCTAAGAGAGATGATCTTAGAGGGAGGAAAATACTTAGAGATAAAAGCATCTTTGCACTTATTCCACGAATCAATACTATTTTTAGGCAAACAAAAAAACCAAGCTTTAGCACGATCTCTAAGCGAAAAAGGAAATAGCTTCAATTTAACAATATCATTGTCCACATCTTTCTTCTTTTGCATATCACACAAATCAACGAAGTTGTTTAGATGGGTAGCGGCATCTTCACTAGGAAGGCCGGAAAACGGGTCTTTCATGACAAGATTCAGCAAAGCAGCATTAATTTCACAAGATTCGACATCGGTAAGAGGAGCAATCGGAGTGCTAATAAAATCATTGTTGTTGGTATTGGTAAAGTCACACAATTTGGTATTATCTTGAGCCATCGTGACAAGCAAGCAATCCGACACACAAGCAAACAAGAAATGAGCAAAAAGAGACAAATAGAGAAAGAGAGGGAGGATGGAGAGAGAGGGCGAATAAAACAGCAAGGGTGAAGTGGGGGAGAGGAAAATGAGAGGCAAATGGCAAATAATGTAATGCGGGAGATAAGGGTTTGTGATGGTTACTTGGTATGTTGACTTTTGCGTAGACTCCCCGACAATAGTGCTACAAATCCTTCTTGCTACCTCTTGAGCACTGCGTTGGTTTTCCCTTGAAGAGGAAAGGGTGATGCAGTAGAGCAGCGTAAGTATTTCCCTCAGTTTTTGAGAACCAAGGTATCAATCCAGTAGGAGGCCACGCACGAGTCCCTCGCACCTACACAAACAAATAAACTCCTCGCAACCAACGCGATAAAGGGGTTGGCAATCCCTTCACGGTCACCTACGAGAGTGAGATCTGATAGATATGATAATATAATATTTTTGGTATTTTTATGATAAAGAGAAATAAAGATGCAAGTAAAATAAATGGCAAAGAAAATAACTAGGTATTGGAAGATTAATATGATGGAAAATAGACCCCGGGGCCATAGGTTTCACTAGAGGCTTCTCTCGAGAGCATAAGTATTACCGTGGGTGAACAAATTACTGTTGAGCAATTGATAGAATTGAGCATAGTTATGAGAATATCTAGGTATGATCATGTATATAGGTATCACGTCCAAGACAAGTAGACCGACTCCTGCCTGCATCTACTACTATTACTCCACACATCGACCGCTACCAGCATGCATCTAAAGTATTAAGTTCAAGAGAACATAGTAACGCTTTAAGCAAGATGACATGATGTAGAGGGATAAACTCATGCAATATGATATAAACCCCATCTTGTTATCCTCGATGGCAACAATACAATACGTGCCTTGCTGCTCCTACTGTCACTGGGAAAGGACACCGCAAGATTGAACCCAAAGCTAAGCACTTCTCCCATTGCAAGAAAGATTAATCTAGTAGGCCAAACCAAACTGATAATTCGAAGAGACTTGCAAAGATAACCAATCATACATAAAAGAATTCAGAGAAGATTCAAATATTGTTCAAAGATAAAATTGATCATAAACCCACAATTCATCGATCTCAACAAAAACACCGCAAAAGAAGATTACATCGAATAGATATCCACGAGAGAGGGGGAGAACTTTGTATTGAGATCCAAAAAGAGAGAAGAAGCCATCTAGCTAATAACTATGGACCCGTAGGTCTGAAGTAAACTACTCACACTTCATCGGAGAGGCTATGGTGTTGATATAGAAGCCCTCCGTGATCGATACCCCCTCTGGTGGAGCTCCGGAAATGGCCCCAAGATGGGATCTCGTGGATACAGAAAGTTACGGCGGTGGAATTAGGGTTTTGGCTCCGTATCTGGTAGTTTGGGGGTGCGTAGGTATATATAGGAGGAAGGAGTACGTCAGTGGAGCAACGTGGGCCCCACGAGGGTGGAGGGCGCGCTTGGGGGGGTAGGTGCGCCCCCCTACCTCGTGCCTTTCTGGTTGATTGCTTGACGTAGGGTCCAAGTCCTCTGGATCATGTTCGTTCCAAAAATCACGTTCCCGAAGGTTTCATTCCGTTTGGACTCCGTTTGATATTCTTTTTCCGCGAAACCCTAAAATACGCAAAAAAAAACAACAATTCTGGGCTGGGCCTCCGGTTAATAGGTTAGTCCCAAAAATAATATAAAAGTTTATAATAAAGCCCAATAATGTCCGAAACAGGTTATAATATAGCATGGAACAATAAAAAATTACAGATACGTTGGAGACGTATCACGTAGCGTCCTTGTTTCCTCTTTGGTGCTAAGGGGGCAAGCGCAGGCGCGGAGTACCGAGGCATCAAGCAAAGGTTTCCATATTGGTGCAACGAGACCAAGACCAGCAGGACGGCAAGACGGAGGTCACCATGGAGCCCAAGGCGGCGTCACCACCAGAGCCTTTTGCACGCGAAGACCACTTTTGTCAGTATAAGCTGTACTAGTTGTCCCCTTTAAAATTGGCCTTTGTTGGCTCCCTTCCCACTCAATATTTGGGGAGAGGACCAGGGCCTCTATAAATAGGACTAGCCACCACCCTAGCTAGAGGACCCCGATCGATTAGAGACACACACACGTTCGCCAAGCAAAAGAGCACCTCAACCTTAGGAGGCTGTTCTTCCCCTTGTACTGTTCATCCTTAGCCCAAGAGGCAATCCACCACCACCACACTGGAGTAGGGTATTACACCACAACGGTGGCCCAAACCAGTATAAATCTTGTGTTCTTTGCGTTGCGAGTTCGTCAAGTTAGCTCGTAAGATCTTAGCCGAGCTAGGACATGGATCGGTAGGGGGGAATCTTCGCACGCACCCCAGTGTTTGAACCTTAAGGGTTTTGTCGGAACCTGTGATCCGACATTTGGCGCACCAAGTAGGGGTGCACCGGAGTCTTTCTTCCGTCAATTCGCGCTCCACCATCTCGACGCCCGCTCACCATGGCGGACGCCCCTCCAGCTGGATCTACCGGTGCCCACGGCGGCGCTCAGGGGCTCCGAGCCCTTGCCCCCGCCTTGCGGCAGGTGCAGTGGCCACCCAAGTTCAAGCCGGAGATGCCGCCGCGCTATGACAGTGCGGCAGACCCATCGGCTTTCCTGCTGGCATACGAGGAGGCCGTTCTGGAAGCCGGGGGCGACGGCAAGATCATGGCCAACTGGTTCCCAATGGCCCTTGAAGGCGCGCCGCGCGCCTTGCTCCTCCATTTGCCGGAATCTTCTGTCGCCACCTGGGAGGAGCTGCGCAACCTCTTCATCACTCGCTTCGGGGAACCGACGGCCCCCATCGTCACAACTCTTCTCGGCGGTTCGCAAGCGCCACCCTTAGATCGACATGTCAAGCCGTACTTTCGCCAGATCGGCGCTGCTTCTAGGCGCCCGGGGGCTTCGCCGGGCTGGGCCGCGCCTGAGGCCGACCTCAGCTTCGACTCAGAGGATCATCCCGCCTCCACCGTCGGCTCGGGTGCGCTCCCGATGCTGTGCGCGCCCACCATCTGCCACGTATCAATCACTAAGACGCTCGTCGATGGCGGCACCGGCCTCAATGTGCTCTCCATCGAGGCCTTCAGCCTCCTTCACATACCGTTCGAGCGGCTCCGCCCCACCAAGCCCTTCTTGGGGGTTTGCGGAGGCCCCGCCCACTCCCTGGGACAGATCCGCCTCCCTGTTACCTTCGGAGAACGCAACAACTACCGCACTGAACTCATCGACTTCGACGTCTCCTACATCCGCCTGCCATGCAACACCATCCTTGGGTATCCAGCCCTGGACAAGTTCAGGGCAGTGACCCGTCACGGCTACAATGTCCTCAAGATGCCGAGAAGCGGCGGAATCATCACAGTCCCGTGCGAGGAAAGAGATGCGGTGTGCTCTCTCGAGCGTGCCTTCCAAGCTGTAGCAATTGACGACCCCGACAGCCAGGGTGAGCGCCGTCCTAAGGTCACCCCAAGAAGAAGAAGCGGTTGCACCATGCAGAGCCTCAAGCAAGTGGCGCCTCATCAGGATCGGCGCCAGCGCCTGGGGCGCCTCCCTCCATCGCATAGGAAAGCGCGCCCAGTGCCCCTCTCGGGCAGGGCTCGGGGGCTCTCTTCTAGAGGGCCTTGGACTTTGCCAGCATCACGAGGGAGGCACTTGGGCACCACTTGGAGGCATGCTTCGCGGCACATTTCCCTCAGGAGAACACAGGGCAAGGACTGCCCACCGTTCAGGAGTTCATCACCAAGACCACTCAGGAACTGCAATACGCAAGGGCCATGCACGGTGGCCACCGCTCACCAGGCGCAGCTCCCCATCCAGGCGAGGATGCCGGGCTGCGCATCTGCATCGACGTCCCAGGGCTCAATCGGGCCGCCTCTCAGTAGCTTTTCTGGCCTTCGCACACGGGAAGCTACGAGGGCCCATCTCACAGCTACGTTCGCATGCCTTTTGGCCTACCGAGCGTGGCGACTGCCTATCAACGCAACCTATGGAGCATCCTGGCGGCTCAGGAGGCCAGGCACCATGCTGAGCTGACAGAGATGAAGACTGTCCTCAAGGAACCCCTTGGACCCCAGAGACTCCCGAGGCTCAGGGCCCCGGTGGCTCATGAGGAGTAGCCCCTTTGCCTCATACCTTCAGCTACCCCAACTATCCTTCATCAACAGAACTAGGTGACATTTTCCAAGTTCATTCAGCTGGGAGCGCCCCCAGGGCTGCATCATTCCCAGGCCGCGTGGGTCCGTCCCTGTGGCATGTATCCCTTTTTATGCCTTTAGCTTACCTTGTTGGGGGCGCCCCTCGGGCTGCATCATCCCCAAGCCGCTCACGCCGGACCCAATGGCATGCATCTTCCCTGCATTTACTTAAGCCAGTATGCTTTCCATGCTTAATCTATCTATGACTATCACCTGCTTGATTGTCACCCACCATTGGAGCTGCACACCAGCCGTCTTTCTTCAGGACCCTTCACGTTGTCTAACCATCTTGCAGGACCAACACAGCAAACAAGAACCAAGACCAGGCGCAACCCGCCTTGAGGTAGGGCCTCGTAAGTCCCGCGCTGGCTCACGAGTGTTAGGAAACACCTCGTCTAGCCCTGCCGTGCAAGCCACATGTCAGGGCGGGGTTGTACACGCCTCGGGGGCTCTCCGTAGTAGGGAGTCCCCTCTCACGCACCAGAAGCAAAACATCAATCACTGTGGAGACCGATACTCTCCAATGTATCTATAATTTTTGATTGTTCCATGCTATTATATTATAAACCTTGGATGTTTTATATGCATTTATATGCTATTTTATATGATTTTTGGGACTAACCTATTAACCCAGAGCCGAATGCCAGTTTCTGTTTTTCCCTGTTTCAGTGTTTCGCAGAAAAGGAATATCAAACGGAGTCCAAACGGAATGAAACCTTCGGAAAAGTTATTTTGGGAAAGAAAGCAATATAGGAGACTTGGAGTGCACGTCAGGGGATCTACGAGGAGAGCACGAGGCAAGGGGCGCCCCACCCCCTGGGCGCGCCCTCCACCCTCGTGGGCCCCTCGTGGCTCCCCTGATATATTTCTTCCTCCTATATACACCAATATACCCTAAAACTGTGGAGGAGCACAATAGATCGGGAGTTCCGCCGCCAGAAGCCTCCGTAGCCACCGAAAACCAATCTAGACCCGTTATGGCACCCTGCCGGAGGGGGGAATCCCTCTCCGGTGGCCATCTTCATCATCCCAGTTCTCTCCATGACGAGGAGGGAGTAGTTCTCCCTCGGGGCTGAGGGTATGTACCAGTAGCTATGTGTTTGATCTCTCTCTCTCATGTTCTTGAGGTGGTACGATCTTGATGTATCGCGAGCTTTGCTATTATAGTTGGATCTTATGATGTTTCTCCCCCTCTAATCTCTTGTAATGGATTGAGTTTTCCCTTTGAAGTTATCTTATCGGATTGAGTCTTTAAGGATTTGAGAACACTTGATGTATGTCTTGCGTGGGATACCTGTGGTGACAATGGGGTATTCTATTGATCCACTTGATGTATGTTTTGGTGATCAACTTGCGGGTTCCGCCCATGAACCTATGCATACGGGTTGGCACACGTTTTTGTCTTGACTCTCCGGTAGAAACTTTGGGGCACTCTTTGAAGTTCTTTATGTTGGTTGAATAGATGAATATGAGATTGTGTGATGCATATCGTATAATCATACCCATGGATACTTGAGGTGACATTGGAGTATCTAGGTGACATTAGGGTTTTGGTTGATTTGTGTCTTAAGGTGTTAGTCTAGTACGAACTCTAGGGCTGTTCGTGACACTTATAGGAATAGCCCAACGGATTGATTGGAAAGAATAACTTTGAGGTGTTTTCGTACCCTACCATAATCTCTTCGTTTGTTCTCCGCTATTAGTGACTTTGGAGTGACTCTTTGTTGCATGTTGAGGGATAGTTATGTGATCCAATTATGTTATTATTGTTGAGAGAACTTGCACTAGTGAAAGTATGAACCCTAGGCCTTGTTTCAACGCATTGCAATACCATTTGTGCTCACTTTTATCATTAGTTACCTTGCTGTTTTTATATTTTCAGATTACAAAAACCGTTATCTACCATCCATATACCACTTGTATCACCATCTCTTCGCCGAACTAGTGCACCTATACAATTTAGCATTGTATTGGGTGTGTTGGGGACACAAGAGACTCTTTGTTATTTGGTTGCAGGGTTGCTTGAGAGAAACCATCTTCATCCTACGCCTCCTACGGACTGATAAACCTTAGGTCATCCACTTGAGGGAAATTTGCTACTGTCCTACAAACCTCTGCACTTGGAGGCCCAATAACGTCTACAAGAAGAAGGTTGTGAAGTAGACATCAAGCTCTTTTCTGGTGCCGTTGCCAGGGTGGTTAGCACTTGAATGTATATCTTTAGATCTTGCAATCGAATATTTTTGTTTCTTGTTTTATCACTAGCTTAGTTTATAAAAGAAAAATATGAAAAAATGGAATTAAGTTTGCCTCATACGCTTCATCTTTTTAATATCTTTCGTGAGTATGATGGAAAGGATAATTGTGCTCAAGTGCTAGAAGAAGAATGCATTAGAATGTTTGGCACTAAATATTTGAATGATGATCATGATTGCAATGTTGTTAGTATGAATTCCTTGAATATCCATGATGCTAATGATATGCAAAGCCACAAGCTTGGGGAAGCTATGTTTGATGAAGATGATATTTTGTTGTCCCCCAAGTTTTGATGAGCAAATTTATTATGATGAAAGCATGCCTCCTATTTATGATGATTATATTGATGAAAGTGGATTTGGAGAGGTAATGACTTTATTTTGTGATGAATCCACTATTCCGGAAGAGGTTCCAATTGATTATGAGAACAAAGTTGCTATCTATGATGATTATTGTGATGACTTGTATGCTATAAATAATAATGATATCCATGAAACTTGTCATCATGATTTTAGTTTTCAATTGGATTATGCCTCACATGATAATTATTTTGTTGAGTTTGCTCCCACTATTATTCATGAGAAGGAATTTGCTTATGTAGAGAGTAATAAAAATTCTATGCTTTTAGATCGTGAAAAGAATGCTTTATGTGATAATTATATCGTTGAATTTATTCATGATGCTACTGAAAATTATTATGAGGCAGGAACATATGCTTGTAGGAATTGCAATAATATCAAGTTTCCCCTCTATGTGTTTAAAATCTTGAAGTTATGCTTGTTTTGCCTTGCTATGCAAGATGATTCTTGTTCCCACAAGTTGTTTGATCACAAAATACCTATGCATAGGAAGTGGGTTAGACTTAAATGTGCTATTAATATTCTTCATGATGCTCTTTTTATGTTACAATTCTTATCTTTTATATGAGCATCATTGAAATCATCATGCCTAGCTAGGGGCGTCAACCGATAGCGCTTGTTGGGAGGCAACCCAACTTTATTTTTGTCCCTTTCTTTTTGCTACTGTGTAGTAATAAATAATTTATCCAGCCCCTGTTATGATTGAGTTTTTATGTTTTAATTAGTGTTTGTGCCAAGTAGAACCGTTGGGAAGACTTGGGGAAAGTCTTGTTGATCTTACTGTAAAAAAAAGAAACTTTAGTGCTCATGAGAATTGCTTCCATTTTTATTTGGATAGTGATATTTAGTTAATTCTTTTTGAAGATGATTAATAGATAAATTCCTCACGTCCAGCAATTTATTTTCGAATTTTTGGGGTTCCATAAGTTTGCGTTAGTTACAGATTACTACAGACTGTTCTGTTTTTGACAGATTCTGTTTTTCGTGTGTTGTTTGCTTATTTTGATGAATCTATGGCTAGTAAAAGAGTTTATAAACCATAGAAAAGTTGGAATACAGTAGGTTTAACACCAATATAAATAAATAATGAGTTCATTACAGTACCTTGAAGTGGTGTTTTGTTTTCTTTCGCTAACGGAGCTCACGAGATTTTCTACTTTAAGTTTTGTGTTGTGAAGTTTTCAAGTTTTGGGTTAAGTTTTGATGGATTATGGAACAAGGAGTGGCTTGGGGATTCCCATGGCACCCCAAGGTAATATTCAAGGACAACCAAAATCCTAAGCTTGGGGATCCCCCGGAAGGCATCCCCTCTTTTGTCTTCGTTCATCGGTAACTTTACTTGGAGCTATATTTTTATTCACCACATGATATGTGTTTTGCTTGGAGCGTCATTTCATTTTATTTTGTTTTGCTTGCTATTTGAATAAAATATCAAGATATGAAATTCTTAAATGTTAGAGAGTCTTCACATAGTTACATAATTATTCAACTACTCATTGATCTCCACTTATATCTTTCGGTGTAGTTTGTTGATGCTCTAGTGCTTCGCTTATATCTTTTTAGAGCATGGCGGTCTTATTTTATAGAAATAGATGAACTCTCATGCTTCACTTATATTATTTTGAGAGTCCTAAACATCATTTGGTTATGAATTTAGTCCTAATATGATGGGCATCCAAGAGGGATATAATAAAAACTTTCATATGAAGTGCATTGAATACTATGAGAAGTTTGATACTTGATAATTGTTTTGAGATATGGAGATGGTGATATTAGAGTCATGCTAGTTGAGTAGTTGTGAATTTGAGAAATACTTGCGATGAAGTTTGTGATTCCTGTAGCATGCACGTATGGTGAACCATTATGTGACGAAGTCGGAACATGATTTATTTATTGATTGTCCTCCTTATGAGTGGCGGCCGGGGACGAGCGACGGTCTTTTCCTACCAATCTATCCCCCTAGGAGCATGCGCGCAGTACTTTGCTTCGATAACTAATAGATTTTTGCAATAAGTATGTGAGTTCTTTATGACTAATGTTGAGTCCATGGATTATACGCACTCTCACCCTTCCACCATTGCTAGCCTCTCTAATACCGCGCACCTTTCGCTGGTACCATACACCCGCCATATACCTTCCTCAAAACAGCCACCATACCTACCTATTATGGCATTTCCATAGCCATTCCGAGATATATTGCCATGCAACTTTCCACCATTCCGTTATTATGACACGCTTCATCATTGTCATATTGCTTTGCATGATCATGTAGTTGACATCATATTTGTGGCAAAGCCACCGTTCATAATTCTTCCATACATGTCACTCTTGAGTCATTGCATATCCCGGTACACCACCGGAGACATTCATATAGAGTCATAATTTGTTCTAGTATCAATTTGTAATCATTGAGTTGTAAATAAATAGAAGTGTGATGATCATCATTAATAGAGCATTGTCCCAAAAAAAGGCCAACAAAAGAGAGAAAGGCCAAATAAAAAAGAAAGGCCAAATAAAAAAGGAAAATAAAGGCCAAATAAAAAATAAAAAAATAAAAGGTACAATGCTACTATCCTTTTTTCCACACTTGTGCTTCAAAGTAGCACCATGATCTTCCTGATAGAGAGTCTCTTTATTTGTCACTTTCATATACTAGTGGGAAATTTTTATTATAGAACTTGACTTGTATATTCCAACAATGGGCCTCCTCAAGTGCCCTAGGTCTTCGTGAGCAAGCAAGTTGGATGCACACCCACTTAGTTTCTTTTGTTGAGCTTTCATACATTTATAGCTCTATTGCATCCGTTGCATGGCAATCCCTACTCACTCACATTGATATCTATTAATGGGCATCTCCATAGCCCGTTCATACGCCTAGTTGATGTGAGACTATCTTCTCCTTTTTGTCTTCTCCACAACCACCATTCTATTCCACCTATAGTGCTATGTCCATGGCTCACGCTCATGTATTGCGTGAAGATTGCAAAAGTTTGAGAACATCAAAAGTATGAAACAATTACTTGGCTTCTCATAGGGGTTGTGCATGATTTAAATACTTTGTGTGGTGAAGATGGAGCATAGCCAGACTATATGATTTTGTAGGGATAGCCTTCTTTAGCCATGTTATTTTGAGAAGACATGATTGCTTGGTACTATGCTTGAAGTATTATTATTTCTATGTCAATATTAAACTTTTGTCTTGAATCTTATGGATCTGAATATTCTTGCCACAATAAAGAAGAATTACTTAGAGAAATATGTTAGGTAGCATTCCACATCAAAAATTCTGTTTTTATCAATTACCTACTCGAGGACGAGCAGGAATTAAGCTTGGGGATGCAGATACGTCTCCAACGTATCTATAATCTTTGAGTGTTCCATGCTATTATATTATCAACATTGGATGTTTCATCTGTATTTATATGATTTTTGGGACTAACCTATTAACCCAGAGCCCAGTGCCAGTTTCTGTTTTCCCCTTGTTTCAGTGTTTCGCATAAAAGGAATATCAAACAGAGTCAAAACGGAATGAAACCTTCAGAAAAGTTATTTTTGGAAAGAAAGCAATACAGGAGACTTGGAGTGCACGTCAGGGGATCAACAAGGAGAGCACGAGGCAGGGGGCGCGCCCACCCCTGGGCGCGCCCTCCACCCTCGTGGGCCCCTCGTGGCTCCCCTGATGTATTTCTTCCTCTTATATATACCAATATACCCTAAAACCGTCGAGGAGCACAATAGATCGGGAGTTCCGTCGCCAGAAGCCTCCGTAGCCACCGAAAACCAATCTAGACCCGTTCCGGCACCCTGCCGGAGGGGGGAATCCCTCTCCGGTGGCCATCTTCATCATCCCGATGCTCTCCATGACGAGGAGGGAGTAGTTCTCCCTCGGGGCTGAGGGTATGTACCAGTAGCTATGTGTTTGATCTCTCTCTCTCTCTCTCTCTCGTGTTCTCGAGGTGGTACAATCTTGATGTATCGCGAGCTTTGCTATTATAGTTGGATCTTATGATGTTTCTCCCCCTCTACTCTCTTGTAATGGATTGAGTTTCCCCTTTGAAGTTATCTTATCGGATTGAGTCTTTAAGGATTTGAGAACACTTGATGTATGTCTTGCGTGGGATACCTGTGGTGACAATGGGGTATTCTATTGATCCACTTGATGTATGTCTTGGTGATCAACTTGCCGGTTCCACCCATGAACCTATGCATAGGGGTTGGCACATGTTTTCGTCTTAACTCTCCGGTAGAAACTTTGGGGCACTCTTTGAAGTTCTTTGTGTTGGTTGAATAGATGAATCTGAGATTGTGTGATGCATATCGTATAATCATACCCACGGATACTTTAGATGACATTGGAGTGTCTAGGTGACATTAGGGTTTTGGTTGATTTGTGTCTTAAGGTGTTATTCTAGTATGAACTCTAGGGCTGTTTGTGACACTTATAGGAATAGCCCAACAGATTGATTGGAAAGAATAACTTTGAGGTGGTTTCGTACCCTACCATAATCTCTTCATTTGTTATCCGCTATTAGTGACTTTGGAGTGACTCTTTGTTGCATGTTGAGGGATAGTTATGTGATCCAATTATGTTATTATTGTTGAGAGAACTTGCACTAGTGAAAGTATGAACCCTAGGCCTTGTTTCAACGCGTTGCAATACCATTTGTGCTCACTTTTATCATTAGTTACCTTGCTGTTTTATATTTTAAGATTACAAAAACCTTTATCTACCATCCATATACCACTTGTATCACCATCTCTTCGCCGAACTAGTGCACCTATACAAGTTAGCATTGTATTGGGTGTGTTGGGGACACAAGAGACTCTTTGTTATTTGGTTGCAGGGTTGCTTGAGAGAGACCATCTTCATCCTATGCCTCCTACGGATTGATAAACCTTAGGTCATACACTTGAGGGAAATTTGCTACTGTCCTACAAACCTCTGCACTTGGAGGCCCAACAACGTCTACAAGAAGAAGGTTGTGTAGTAGACATCAGCGACCGGTGCCCTTCCTTGCGCTAACTTGCAGGAACTTCCTGAGGGCCACAGCAGGCGGTACCGCGGACTCTCCCTCTTCTCTCATGCGATTCGCTTGCGCGTTAAAAGGGGGGCTCCTGAGCATCGCACCTCAGGAGCTCTTACTGGCTCTCCAGCCCTCACCCCCTGGCCTTGACCACGGCACGCGACCTGGCACACTAGCGGCGGCTGAGCTCGCTCGAGGGCTGGGACCTGAGGACGCAGAGCACCAAGAAGGACATGGAGGGGAAGGGGAGGCCCGCACATGCCAGACCAAGCTACACTACGGTGACCGACATACGAGTTCGGCATGACTCGAGGAGCTAACCCCGGATAGCCAAGATAAGTTCTCGCTCTGGATCCACCAGTCGCTAAGGCACGAGACCCTCACTCACTCCGTTCGCTGCCCTGCTCTGGCAACGTTTTCTTCCTTTCCCATCCTAAGACAGTTGCTTGCGTGCTAAAGGGGACCTCTTGAGCATCGCGCCTCAGGAGCTCTTACTGGACCTTGGGCCGCTCACCTCCTGGCCTTGACCACTGCACGCGACCTGGCATACCAGCGACAGCTGCAGCCTGCCTGGGGACCGGGACCTATCAGCGTAGAGCACGAAGCAGCCGCAGGATTGGAAAGGGGGGAGGCGAGCCTCGACGGTATATGCACACACAAATCTTCATAATAAGGGCTATATTGACAAAAGGCATTACAGACGCTTCACATGCCCCCACGGGGTTCATTTCTCGATTCCTCGCAGGGAACAAAAGGGAACGAATTCCTAGGAGTTCTATCTACACGTGCCAGATGTTGTTGACGCCATCATCAACAGTGGCCACGCGAGGACGGCGCCAACCCCATCCAGATCAGCGGCGACGGCGGCTGGACGCCGCAGCCCTGCTCCGGGCTCGGCGGGAGCTCGGGGGCACGTAGCTGTCATCGCTCGTCTCCGGAGACTCCAAGAGCTCAGGAGAGTCGCTAGACCACCAGGAGTCGCTGCTGTCGCTTGAGGAGCTGCAGGCGAGGCCTGCGGCGAGCCCAGCGCCCGCCGCAGCGCTGTCCCGGCGACCTCCTTCAGGGCAGCACTCCAGGCGGCGGCCTTCCTCGTCAAAGACCTTGAAGAACAGCACGAAGGCGCTGTCGTACTCGAAGTGGATCGCGAAGGTGCCCTCTGCGCGGCAGTCTCGGGCAATCTCGCCCCAGCCTCAGGTCATGAAGATCTTCCCAGAGGCAACGACTCCAATCTCCGCTCTAGTCGCCGGGGCGTCGCAGTCGGCGTGTTGCAGCCAAAGCTCGCGAAGGCCCCTCAGCGGCATCTCGGTGGCGAAGAACTACGGGAGGCATATCCAGGTGCTTGGGGGCATCGCCGCCCACAGCACGAACTCGCACGAGGAGTCCGCAGCGTGGATCCCTTGGGCGACGGCGTGCGCCATCGCGGCAACGGCTCTGACGCAGGTGGTGTCGCTCACCGCTCCTCCCTCCGGAATCGTCAGCGTGAGCATACAAGGGTAGTGGGTACCCAGGAGGCGGCCTTTCGTACCAAGGCCGCGACACCACCGGCCTCACAACCATCTCGCGGCGATGAGACCTCCTCTTCTTCGGCGGGAGCAGCTCGGGCTCAGTAAGGGGAGCCTTGCCCTTCTCTGGGGCCGAGAACCTCCGGATCGGCGCCATGTTTGCACAAGCAAGGAGTGGAGCTAGGAAGGAGAAGAAGCGGGAGAGGCAGAGGAAAGATGGGCGACGGGGGCTCTGCCACCCTCCCACTTATACCAGGAGAAGGCCAACCAGCACCCCCACGATCACATGTAATGATGGTTTTCCTTGCATGTCACAGGGAATTGTCAAGTCGGGCAGTTGCCGAGGCAGCGTGGGGAAGCGGAGACGCCCACGTCCAATCAACCACCACGCGTCGACCAAGGCCACAGGCTATTGGGGGCCCGAGGCGCTCCGCACTTGACCTTTGGCTTCGCGACAAGCCCGAGCGTGCCTTGGGCCCGGGGGCTACTGTCGGCGTTCTGGGAACGGGAGTCCACAGAAATGCCTACCTGCGGCCCATGGTGTGGCTTTGCTAGCAGGCCTATACGACCCATCTTCATCAACAAGGCATTCAAGACCCTCGCGAGGCAGACGATGCAAGACCTTCTCAGGAGCGGCCTCACCAGGCTGGCTCGTGAGGGGCGGAGAGTTCAAGGCCAGGAAAACCTCGCGAGGTTCTCATGACGTGATCCATGATGATCGAGACCAGGCGGGCGCCAGGCGGGCGCCAGCACGCGCAGTGTCATTGTTTCCTCTTTGGTGCTAAGGGGGCAAGCGCAGGCGCGGAGTACCGAGGCATCAAGCAAAGGTTTCCATATTGGTGCAACGAGACCAAGACCAGTAGGATGGTAAGACGGAGGTCGCCATGGAGCCCAAGGCGGCGTCACCACCAGAGCCTTTTGCAGGCGAAGACCAATTTTGTCAGGATAAGTTGTACTAGTTGTCCCCTTTAAAATTGGCCGTTGTTGGCTCCCTTCCCGCTCAATATTTGGGGAGAGGACCAGGGCCTCTATAAATAGGACTAGCCACCACCCTAGCTAGAGGACCCCGATCGATTAGAGACACACACAAGTTCGCCAGGCACAAGAGCACCTCAACCTCAGGAGGTTGTTCTTCCCCTTGTACTGTTCATCCTCAGCCCAAGAGACAATCCACCACTACCACACTGGAGTACGGTATTACACCATAACAGTGGCCCGAACCAGTATAAATCTTGTGTCCTTTGCGTTGCGAGTTTTTCAAGTTAGCTCGTAAGATCTTAGCCGAGCTAGGACGTGGATCGGTACGGGGGAATCTTCGCGCGCACCCCAGTGTTTGAACCTTAAGGGTTTTGCCGGAACCCGTGATCTGACAGGTTCAGTCGCGGCAGCCTGAGAATCCGAGGCGTGACGTTGAACAGATGAAGCAGGGACGGGCATGGTCGACGATGAAGGGCGTTCACTCGACACTGGAATAGCAAAGGTGACAGAGGTCCAGTTCACATCTTCAGGCTGTTGAACCACTGGTTCCGTCACCGGCACCGATTGAGACGTTTGGCCAATGGATGCCTTCTTGCTCGAAGCCTTGCCCCTCCTTCCCATGGCCCTCTGCGGCAAGTTTTGTTCATCATCCGGAAGTTCAATGACATTGGGCGGAGCTGCAAAGCAATCGTTTACAGGAGTTCACTCGACCATCAAAAGAGCTGATTAAGTAATGACAAAATGGCAAAGAGTTGTACCTGCATGAGAGGTGACTGTGTCTTCCATCTCCTCATCGTCGTCATCTTGGTAAATAGAAGTCCCAGAGGCAGCACTACAAATTCATAATTCACTCGGTCAAAGCAAGAAAGTGAGTCGACCAAAGTTCGAATCGTGCGAAAACCAAAGAGTTGGGCTCAGTCATTACCCAGAAGTGATGGGGACAGACACTTTAATCTTGGGCAGAGCCTTCTGAGGTTTTGACGTCACGACTTTGGGTTTCTTAGGAGCTTTTTCAGTCAGCACAGGAGAAGACGTCCGAGTATGCTTTAAAGGTTGTCCAGTCGGAGGAGTCGTTTTGCCCCGAATGCTTGCTGGATCCTGCCTCTGTTTGGAGCGCCTCTCTGTGCGAGGCGGAGAGTCGACCTTCTCGCCACTGCTCGAGTCCTCGCTCTCATTGTCTCCTCCTCCGTCAGAGTGCCAGTCACCGCTGCACCCCCGCTCGCCTCTCCCTCCTGCTCCTGCTATCTGATACGTCCATTTTGCATCATGCTTTTATATCAATATTTATTGCATTATGGGCTGTTATTACACATTATGTCACAATACTTATGCCTATTCTCTCTTATTTTACAAGGTTTACATGAAGAGGGGGAATGCCGGCAGCTGGAATTCTGGGCTGGAAAAGGAGCAAATATTAGAGACCTATTCCGCACATCTCAAAAAGTCCTGAAACTTCACGGGAGCACGTTTCAGAATATAAACAAATATTAGGTGAAAGAAGTACCAGAGGGGGGCCACCCACCATCCACGAGGGTGGGAGGCGCGCCCCTTGCCTCGTGGGCCCCCTGGTGGCCCTCTGATGCCCATCTTCTACTATATGAGGTCTTTCGCAAATCATAAGCTAGCTCACAGGACGAAACTCCGCCGCCACGAGGCAGAACTAATCTAGGGCTCGGGCAGAGCTATTCTGCCGGGGAAACTTGCCTCTGGGAGGGGGAAATCATCACCATCGTCATCACCAACGATCCTCTCATTGGGAGGGGGTCAATCTCCATCAACATCTTCACCAGCACCATCTCATCTCAAACCCTAGTTCATCTCTTGTATCCAATCTTTGTATCCAAACCTCAGATTGGTACCTGTGGGTTGCTAGTAGTGTTGCTTACTCCTTGTAGTTGATGCTAGTTGGTTTACTTGGTGGAAGATTGAAAGATCGAGGATGTCGCCTAGAGGGGGGGGGTGAATAGGCGCTTTAAAATAATTATAGTTTAGGCTTGAACAAATGCGGAATAAACCTGGCGGTTAATTTGCCAAGCACAAAACCTAAAACAACTAGGCTCACCTATGTGCACCAACAATATATGCTAAGCATGATAAACAACTATGTGATAGCAAGAAATATGACAAAGAACAATATGGCTATCACAAAGTAAAGTGCATAAGTAAAGGGCTCGGGTAAGAGATAACCGAGGCACGCAGAGATGATGATGTATCCCGAAGTTCACACCCTTGCGGATGCTAATATCCGTTTGGAGCGATGTGGAGGCACAATGCTCCCCAAGAAGCCACTAGGGCCACCGTAATCTCCTCACGCCCTCGCACAATGCAAGATGTCGTGATTCCACTAAGGGACCCTCGAGGGCGGTCACCGAACCCGTCAAATTACTCGAGGCGATATCCACAACCTAATTGGAGACCCCGACGCTTGCCCGGAGCTTTACACCATAATGATTGAGCTCCGAACACCACCAACCGTCTAGGGCGCCCAAGCACCCAAGAGGAACAAGCTCAAGGGCACCAAGCACCCAAGAGTAATAAGCTTCTCAACTTGTAACTTCCACATATCACCGTGGAGAACTCAAACCGATGCACCAAATGCAATGGAAAGGGCACACGGAGTGCCCAAGACCTTCTCTCTCAAATCCCACCGAAGCAACTAATGCTAGGGAGGAAAATGAGAGGAAGAACAAGAAGGAGAACACCAAGAACTCCAATATCTAGATCGAAGGGGTTTCCCTCACATAGAGGAGAAAGTGATTGGTGGAAATGTGGATCTAGATCTCCTCTCTCTTTTCCCTCAAAAACTAGCAAGAATCCATGGAGGGATTGAGAGTTAGCAAGCTCGAAGAAGGTCAACAATGGGGGAAGAACACGAGCTCAAAGGATCAGGTTCAATGGGGAAGAAGACCCCCTTTTATAGGAGCTCCTGAATCCAACCGTTATGTGCTCAGTCCTCGCACGAGCGGTACTACCGCTCAGGGGAGCGATACTACCGCCAGAGCGGTAGAACACAGAGAGCGAAGCAAAAAAGAGGGCAAGGCGGAGCCGTATGAGCGGCACTACCGCTGGGGCCAGCGGTACTGTCGCTTGGCCCAGCGGTACTACCATTGGGACTACGCACAGAGAGGAGGGCCATTGAGCGGCACTAGGGGTGGTGGTAGCCATGGTACTACCGCACACGAGCGGCACTACCGCTCCTACTGCCGCTGAACCCGACACAAGAAAACCACGTCTCGAGTCGAGGCGGTACTAGCGTGGAACCAGAGCCGTACTACCGCTTATGGCCATGGGCGGTACTACCGTTGTGAGACAGCGGTACTACCGCTTGTGGTGATACGCGGTACTGCCGCTCTGGCCCCATGATACTACCGCTGGCACCAAACATATGCCACTTCCAAGAAAACAAGTAAACTCCAAGGAAAACCAGAACTGCCATAACTTCTGCAAAAGAGCTCTGAAATGAGCAAACTCAAGCTTGTTGGATACAAGACGACGAGTAGCATCAAAACAACGACTCAAGAAAGAATAGGCAGGGGAGGTTATACAAAGAAGAGGCAGGGGAGGTATGCCTAACAAATGGAGGAGTTAAACCTCCAACAGAGAAGAACGGGCATAACTTCCAACACCGAAAACATCATAGAAGATGCAAGTGAACTCCATTTTCGATGAACTCGAGCTTGTCATCAAGATGACCATAAGCTCCAAAACTCTCAAAGAGAACCAAACAAGAACCAAGAAAGATGATGCAAGGATGCAATGGTTTGAGCTCTCTACGAACGATACGATCAAGCTACTCATTGAGAGCCCCCCTTGATAGTACGGCAATCGATCCTATAACCCAGTCTCCCAACTACCACTATGAGACCGGTAAAATAGAAAACCTATCAAGGTCAAACCTTTTTCTTGCACAAAGTCCACTTGAGCTAGATGATGACGATCTTGACTTCCTCAAGTTGGACCACCTTTCTTGATTGTGTTGGCTTGATGAAGACTAGTTGATTGCTCCCCCATACTCCACTATGGGTGAGCCACTCTTTGGCATATCTTCATAAATCCATTGTTACCATAATGGACGACAAGCTTCAAGCATTTGATCTCTTCATGATGCTCCACTTGAACTTGCACATCGCAACCATACCATGGGATCACTTGATCCCTCAGTACATCTTGTATGCTTTGTGTGTTGATCAACTTGATACATTCTTGACTTAATCTTGATCAACCTTGAATCTTGCCAATTCACTTCATTTGGATGATGTCTTGAAGGTAGACACGAATGATCACACAATCTTGTTCTTCAAGACATGCTTGCAATAAGCTCAACACTCACATGACCAATCTTTGGATAATTCCTTGAATAGAACCTTGGTCGACACAAACTCTCCTTGAAACCAACACATGTACTCCAAGAAAATCCTATGGACAAGACCTTCAAATATAACTCAAGGCAACCATTAGTCCATAGAGATTGTCATCAATTACCAAAACCAAACATGGGGGCACCACATGTTCTTTCAAAGATCATATGTTTAGATCCATTATGCATATTAATACCCCTCTGATTATGAACATGAATATGCTTTGTGAGTAGTTATGTTTGTTCCTGAGGACATGGAAGAAGTCTTGTTATAAGTAGTCATGTGAATTTGGTATTCGTTTGATATTTTGATGAGATGTATGTTGTCATCCCTCTAGTGGTGTCATGTTAAAGTCGACTACATGACACTTCACCATTTTTTGGGCCTAGAGGGAGGCATTGGGAAGTAATAAGTAGATGATGGGTTGCTAGAGTGACAGAAGCTTAACCCTAGTTTATGCGTTGCTTCGTAAGGGGCTGATTTGGATCCATATGTTTCATGCTATGGTTAGGTTTACCTTAATACTTCTATTGTAGTTGTGGATGCTTGCAATGGGGGTTAATCATAAGTGGGATGCTTGTCCAAGTAAGGGCAGTACCCAAGCACCGGTCCACCCACATGTCAAATTATCAAAGTACCGAACGTGAATCTTATGAACATGATGAAAACTAGCTTGACGATAATTCCCATGTGTCATCGGGAGTGCTTTCCTTCACATAAGAGTTTGTCCAGGCTTGTCCTTTGCTACAAAAATGATTGGGCCATCTTGCTGCACCTTATTTACTTTTATTACTTGCTACTCGTTGCAAATTACCTTATCACAAAACTATCTGTTACCGATAATTTCAGTTCTTGCAGAGAATATCTTAGTGAAAACTGCTTATCATTTCGTTCTACTCCTCGTTGGGTTCGACACTCTTACTTATCGAAAAGGCTACGGTAGATCCCCTACACTTGTGGTTCATCAAGACTCTTTTCTGGTGCTGTTGCCGGGGAGTGAAGCGCCTTTGGTAGGTGGAATTTGGTAAGGAAAATTTTTATATAGTGTGCTGAAATTTACTGCCACTAGTTACTATAGAACATAATCCTTTGAGGGGCTTGTTCGGTGTATCTTCACCCCGACGAGTAGAGCAAAGAGTTGCTCCTCAACCCACTGAACCTACTAAAAATGTTTACTTTGAAATTCCTTTGGGTATGATAGAGAAACTGCTAGCTAATCCTTTTGCAGGAGATGGAACATTGCATCCCGATTTACACTTAATATATGTGGATGAAGTTTGTGGATTATTTAAGCTTACAGGTATGCCCGAGGATGTTTTTAAGAAGAAGGTCTTCCCTTTATCTTTGAAGGGAGATGCATTGACATGGTATAGGCTATGTGATGATATGGGATCATGGGACTACAAGAGATTGAAATTGGAATTTCATCAGAAGTTTTATCCTATGCATCTTGTTCATCATGATTGTAATTATATATATAATTTTTGGACTCGCGAAGGAGAAAGCATCACTCAAGCTTGGGGGAGGCTTAATTCAATGTTATATTCATGCCCCAATCATGAGCTCTCAAGAGAAATGATTATTCAAAAAATTTATGCTCGGCTTTCTCTTAGTAATCGCTCCATGCTCGATACTTCTTGTGCTGGATCTTTTATGATGAAGACTATTGAATTCAAATGGGATTTATTGGAAAGAATTAAACGCAACTCTGAAGATTGGGACCTCGACGAAGGTAAGGAGTCAGGTATAACACCTCAGTTTGATTGTGTTAAATCTTTTATGGATACCGATGCTTTCCGTGAATTTAGCACTAAATATGGACTTGACTCTGAGATAGTAGCTTCTTTCTGTGAATCCTTTGCTACTCATGTTGATCTACCTAAGGAGAAGTGGTTTAAATATAATCCTCCCATTGAAGTAAAAGTATTTGCACCTATTAAAGTTGAAGAAAAGACTATCACTTGTAATGATCCTGTTGTTCCCGCTGCTTATATTGAGAAACCGCCTTTCCTTGTTAGAATAAAGGATCATGCTAAAGTTTCAACTGTGGTTAACAAAAGTAATATTAAGACACCTAAACCCCCTGAGCAAATTAAAGTTGAACCTAAATTTGCTATGGTTAAAGATCTCTTGGCCAATAATATTGATGGTCATGTTATTTACTTCTGCAATGAAGCTACTAGAATTGCTAGACCTGATGCTAAAAATAAACATAGACCTGTTGTAGGCATGCCTGTTATTTCCGTTAAAATAAGAGATCATTCTTATCATGGCTTATGTGATATGGGTGCTAGTGCAAGTGCAATACCTCATTCCTTATACGAAGAAATTATGCATGATATTGCACCTACTGAGATAGAAGATATCAATGTTACCGTTAAACTTGCCAATAGAGATACTATTTCACCGATTGGGATTGTTAGATATGTTGAAGTCTTGTGTGGGAAGGTTAAATATCCTGCTGATTTTCTTGTTCTTGGTTCCCCATAACATAGCTTTTGTCTAATTATATTTGGTAGACCCTTCTTGAATACTGTTAATGCTAAGATAGACTGCAATAAGGATATTGTTTCTATTGGTTTAGGGGATATGTCTCATGAGATTAATTTTGCTAAATTTCGTAGACCACCCCATGATAAAGAATTGCCTAGTAAAGATGAAATTATTGGTCTTGCTTATATTGTCGTGCCTCCTACTGATCCTTTAGAACAATATTTGCTAGACCATGAAAATGGTATGTTTATGAATGAAAGAAGGGAAATAGATGAAGTATTCTTTAAACATGGACCAATTCTGAAACACAACTTGCCTGTTGAAATCCTAGGGGATCCTCCTCCACACTGATCCTGTGTTTGAGCTTAAACCATTGCCTGATACTCTTAAATATGCTTATCTTGATGAAAAGAAGATATATCCTGTTATTATTAGTGCTAACCTTTTAGAGCACGAAGAAGAGAGATTATTGAAAACTCTGAAGAAGCACCACACTCTATTGGATATACTCTTGATGATCTTAAGGGCATTAGTCCCACTCTATGTCAACACAAAATAAATTTGGATAAAGATGCCAAACCAGTTATTGATGACCAACGACGGCTAAATCCTAAGATGAAAGAAGTGGTAAAAAGGAAATATTAAACTCCTTGAAGCAGGTATAATTTATCCCGTTGCTGATAGTCAGTGGGTAAGTCCTGCCCATTGTGTCCCTAATAAAGGAGGTATTACTGTCGTTCCTAATGATAAAGATGAATTGGTTCCGCAAAGAATTATTACAGGCTATAGGATGGTAATTGATTTCCGCAAATTAAATAAAGCTACCAAAAAAGATCATTACCCTTTGATACGTCTCCAACGTATCTATAATTTTTGATTGCTCCATGCTATATTATCTACTGTTTTGGATGTTTATGGGCTTTATTATACACTTTTATATCATTTTTGGGACTAACCTATTAACCCAGAGCCCAGTGCCAGTTTCCGTTTTGACCTTGTTTTAGAATATCGCAGAAAAGGAAAACCAAATGGAGTCCAATTGACCTGAAACTTCACAGAACTTATTTTTGGATCAGAAGCAACCAGGGAGACTTCGAGTCTATGTCAAGGAAGCTTCGAGGAGGCCACGAGGTAGGGGGCGCGCCCTCCACCCTCATGGGCCCCTCATGGCCCCCCTGACGTATTTCTTCCTCCTATATATCTCCATATACCCTAAAAACATCAGAGAGCACAATAGATCGAGAGTTCCGCCGCCAGAAGCCTCCGTAGCCACCAAAAGCCAATCTAGACCCGTTCGGGCAGCCTGCCGGAGGGGGCAATCCCTCTCCGGTGGCCATCTTCATCATCCTGGTGCTCTCCATGATGAGGAGGGAGTAGTTCTCCCTCGGGGCTGAGGGTATGTACCAGTAGCTATGTGTTTGATCTCTCTCTCTCTCTCTCTCTCTCTCGTGTTCTTGAGGTGATACGATCTTGATGTATCGCGAGCTTTGCTATTATATTTGGATCCTATGATGTTTTCTCCCCCCTCTACTCTCTTGTAATGGATTGAGTTTCCCCTTTGAAGTTATCTTGCCGTGCGTATCTGTGGTGACAATGGGATACCACGCGATTCACTTGATGTATGTTTTGGTGATCAACTTGCGGGTTCCGCCCATGAACCTATGCATAGGGGTTGGCACATGTTTTCGTCTAGATTCTCTGGTAGAAACTTTGGGGCACTCTTTGAGGTCCTATTTGTTGGTTGAATAGATGAATCTGAGATTGTGTGATGCATATCATATAATCATACCCACAGATAGTTGAGGTGACATTGGAGTATCTAGGTGACATTAGGGTTTTGGTTGATTTGTGTCTTAAGGTGTTATTCTAGTACGAACTCTAGGGCTGTTTGTGACACTTATAGGAATAGCCCAACGGATTGATTGGAAAGAATAACTTTGAGGTGGTTTCGTACCCTACCATAATCTCTTCATTCGTTCTTTGCTATTAGTGACTTTGGAGTGACTCTTTGTTGCATGCTGAGGGATAGTTATGTGATCCAATTATGTTATTTGTTGAGGGAACTTGCACTAGCAAAAGTATGAACCCTAGGCCTTGTTTCAATGCATTGCAATACCGTTTACGCTCACTTTTATCATCTATTACCTTGCTGTTTTTATATTTTTCAGATTACAAAAACTATTATCTACCATCCATATTGCACTTGTATCACCATATTGTAACATCCTAAATTTCCAATTTGGAATGTTATACATTAGATCATCAATGCATATCATATTTTATTTTGCATTTTGGTTGATCCTAGAAATTCTACGCAACTCAATGACCCACGAAGAGAGTTGGGGATTTCATTATTTCCATATTTGAGTTTTCTCAAATTTTGAGAATAGGATCATTTGATTTTATTTATTTTATCATCAATTATTTATATTACAAAAATATGAGAGAGGGAATAAAATTACTTTCCCAAAATAAAGAAATATTGAGGATTTAATAATAAAATCAAATAAGATTTTATTTCGGAGTTTTTCGGTGTTTTATTTGAATTTAGGAAAAATGTGCGTTTTTCAAAATTGCATTTAGGTCCCAAATAAATGTTCACCTTGTGCGGCTTGATTTTAGAAGCCCGTGAAAATTTATTTCCGAATTTTTGGAGTCCGTTTAGTATTTATTTTTATTTTTCTTCTGAGCGGAATATTAAAAAAAACGAACCGACCTACGGGCCGTGTCCGACTAGGACTCCGGCCCGAGGGGGGGCCTTTATAAGTCGGGGCAGCCCACCCGGGGAAACCCTAGCCCAGCCGCCGCCATAGCCGCCGCCCCAGCCGCCGCCGCCCGCCCGCCGCCGCCGAGGTTTGGCGCCGCCTCGACTTCCGTGCCAACGTTTTTATATAAAAAAAATCAGTTTTCGTCGGTTTTTTAGATTCGGTTTTTTAAATAGATCGGTTTTTCCGGTTTATTTAAATAGCGAGTGTTCGTCTGTTCGTTCGTTCTAGCGAGCGTTTGTCGTTTTTCTTTTTCTCGGATTAAATCCGCAATTTTTCTGATCGCGATTCCTGATCCGATTTTCGTTTTAGTATAACTTTTCGCTCGTTTATCGGAATCAGGCAATTCAAGCGCCTAGAGATTCATCTCGAAACCCTCTATCCGTTTAACCAATGTAAACAAGATTTTGCTACTGTAAAATTTGCCCTAGATCCAGATTACTAGAATGAAGTTGTTTTCTTTCGCCGTTTGACTTTCGTTGTTTCATTCGATTTGATTCTTTTTGCCAACCGGAGTTCTTAAGATGAACCTTCTGGTTAGATCTCTTATTTGAGTTTTACCTATGCATTAGATAAGTACTTATTGTATGCTTGTTTGTTTGTCTGCGATAGAATACCCGGAGTGTGCCGCCTGTTACTTCGAATCGTTAGGTTTCGCGGATCATCAGCAAGGCAAGTAACACTTTGATCATATCTTTTCTACTACCCAGTTTTATTGCATTAGATCAATCCTCACACATTGCATGCTTAGGATCTAGTTAAATTGTGGGAGGGGAAGTAGATGAGGTAGTACCTATTACCTGTTATTATCAAACCTTTGGGAGTTACTTCTACATTTGCTTATTATGCCATGCTATGCTAGTAGACGTGGATTGGGTGAGTGATATCCATGATAGATGTGAGATTGTTAATTAATGGTTTATCTAAGGTGGCAACTTAAACACACATCTAGGTGGATTGAGGCACCTGGGTATTCCAGGACTTGCCTGTTTTCTTTTGGACCGCCACCCGGGCTCAAAGGGATCATGAGACTATTCATACTAGAAACTTCCGTGTGCAGCCACAAGCTATTATGGGCTCTAGCATAGTTGACTAAGTTGTGCGAACTCTTACAGTGGTAGACTAGCAGATGTAGGGGATGTAGGTGGTACGGTCTACCCGATCGTAAGGTGCTAGCATTTCTGAAAGACTATGTCTCGGTCATCCGTCTTCTCAAACACCATGTAGTGCGAGAAACCAAATGGAGGCGATCGAGTCTTGTGGGGAAAAGTGCGCAAACCTCTGCAGAGTGTAATAAACTAATCATGATTAGCCGTGTCCCCAGTTATGGACATCTTGAGTATCTAGTACTTGGATTATCATGTGAATCTCATCATGTTACTTTAATTAATATTGTTGGGTTTTAATGTTGATGCTTAATTGGGATTGAGAATGCTGTCAACCATTCTCAATGTTTAACAACTACCATGATAGTTAAATAATTTTATTCCTTTGAAGTAGGAAAAAATTGGCTTTACGCAAAATTGTAACCATAGAGCTTTCCACCAGCCAAATATGCATATAGTATAGCTGTTTCATTCCATTACTCTCTATGTGTTACATTGCCAGCATATTCCATGTGCTGACCCGTTTCGGGCTGCAACATTAATGTTGCAGACTTTTCAAACGACGATTAAAGAGTTTTTAGGTCGTGGTTCTATACCCAGTGATGCCGTTGGAGTTGATGGACTCACTTATATTCCAAGCCTTCCGCTGTTATCGTTATTAGATGGCCTTAAGCCATATTTATTGTAATAAGTTATCTTTTGAGACACTCGATGTAATAAGTGTGTGATTGCTACTCTGCTATAAATCCTCCGAGTACTATGTGGTGTCAGCATTACTGATCCAGGGATGACACCGGAGCACAGAGATCAGACTATTTGAGGTCTGGTCGCTACAGAGATGGTATCAGAGCACACGCTGACTGTAGGACACGAACACTAAGCACAAGACCTAGATCACTATTCACTCTCTTCTCTTCTGACCTCTCATCTTTTCTACTCTTTAGGATGGCGGATGCAAGGAACAAGTTCACACAACCGGATGAAGATACACCCTTTGGACGTCACTTGAAGGAAGTCACTAGATACCTGAACATAGGAGTACCAAGCTTCACAGGAACCTACAACGCCACTTTACCTGAAGAAGAGCGCTGGATGATTCAAGTTCAAGTTCCAGGAAGGACGTTCATGCCAGTCACTGAGCCCATAGAGTTTTCTTTTGATGCACCAACTTGGAGTCTAGGAAAGAGCATGGCAGCTCACATCGCCATGGGACGCATTGGAGAAGTCTACCGCAAGGAACTCAAGGATACTATCTACCAGATTTGTGGGCGCCGAGATGAACACTAGGAGATGATCAGCACCAGGAAGGATAGGTCAATCGCAGCTTTTATCTAGGAGTTAAACCAGCACATTCGACGACAGGAGAACCAGATGTGCGCCGACATGATAGATCTGAAGAAGGCTAAGACTAGAATCAAGGAACTGGAGGAAGAAATCAAGGCTACACGTGAAGAGTATGAAGAAGAAATTGAAGTATTGGTGGAGAAGAATGACGACCTGATCAAGAAGATTGGAATATTTATGGGAGACCCTACGCCAGTAGATGAAGACGAAGAACCCCAGGAGATTAGCCCGGAAGACTACATCATCATCGACGGAACCGACTCGGAACAGATAGTAGCGATGATGACTATATTGATGAAGCTGGAGCAGATATCCTGGAGTCTGCAACCGAAGAATATTTCTAGTAGACCACCTCATCAATAGTAGTAGTCCACCATGTAAATATAGTAGTCCGAGCACTTTTGCGATAGATAGATCGATTGTATGCCTTTGTTTGATTGATTGAAGTGAATTGTTTGCTTTTGCCTCATGTGCATATGGGTAGTGTTTTCTCTTTAGACCCCCTCTATTCTTATATCTCATCTTTTCTAAACCCTCAGATGCCTCCGAGACGTGACCCTGGATTTACCTTTCCATCGGAGCTCACCCAGTTGATCCAGCAGCAGAACACATTGATGCAGTTGCTAGTCCAGAATCAGAATCAGGGGAACAACAACAATAACCCACCACCACCACCTGTTGACCACTTAGCCCGTTTTCTTAGGCTGAATCCGCCGGTGTTTTCCAGTAGCACCGAGCCGATAGTAGCAGATGATTGGCTCCGCAAGACAGCTAGGGAGTTGACCACAGCAGGATGCACAGATGCGGAGAAGGTGAAGTTTTCCGCACATCAGGTAGAAGGACCCACAGCATCATGGTGGGAGAATTTCACAGCCACTTTGCCTGTCGACACTATCACATGGGACCAGTTTCAGCAGGCTTTTCATACTGCACATGTTTCAGCTGGAGCTATGGCCATGAAGAAGCGTGAGTTTTGCAACTTGCGCCAAGGAGGAAGGACAGTTGGCCAGTATGTGGAGGACTTTAGTAAGCTAGCACATTATGCCCCAGATGACGTCGCTACGGATGCAGCTAAGCAGGAGAAGTTTTTGGAAGGACCGAATGATGAGTTGAGCATGCAGTTGATGGTAGCAACCTTCAGCAACTACCAGGAGTTGGTAGATTGTGCTCTTATGATTGAAGGGAAGCAACAGCAGATTGAGAACTGCAAGAGGAAGTATGGACAAGGAAAGTACAATTCAGGAGCTCAGCAGAAGCCATGTTTTACCCCTAGACCGAGAGGACATTTTCTGCCAGGCCCGGTCCTAAGATTTTGGGGGCCCGGGGCAAGATACCAAAAAGGGGCCCTATGACTACATAGATACTTTATGTTTTTTCTATTTTAATTGCAAATAAATACTAACTACACTATAATCTATGTTGCCTTGTCATCTTGACTATTCAAAAAAACTGGTGAAACAACTGTTCACATAAAAAGTTCGTCACTCTTGTCAATCGATACTTGCTTTTTTTATTAGGTGAATTAGTAACACTTCCGTGCCAAATCAAATTTTTATCATCTTATAATTTTTTGCTATGTTGTTGTTTACTTGTAGGTGAAGCGACTTTGTTCGTCTAGAAGAGGGCTTCAGATTGATCCTTGTATTTATTTTATCAAACTCTCGTGAATAATTAATAAAGATGGTTGTATGGTGATGCAGAAGCCGGGATAATCCTCCTTTTTGAAAAAAAAACGTTGTTTTTCAATAGTAACTAAAGCTAATTCCTCGAAATGCCTAGGAGAAGTAGTTTTCTAAGAACCAATCAATTCATATGCATTTTCTCTTTTTTTCTCATTGTCAGATGGATACTTTCTAAATAAAATCTTGCTAAATTAATAGCACTCTTTCTAATTAGTAAACAAACATATGATAATAAATTAAGAAAACTGCTAATTAAAAAAATGCTAAGGAAGAGGCATAGAACAAGGTACCTGGATAGCTAGAACATTACGAGTCACAAACAGAAATCCGAGTTTCCCTTTTCTATTCCCTATCAATACAAGAAACTGGATTGTGAGAAAGAGATATGTACGAGGATTAACTTCATGAACCGAACAATCTGACAAGATTATAAAGAAGGGAATTGGCGTTGAAGAAGAGGTTGATGGAATCTTAAAAATTGTATTACCTTTCTCCACTAATCGTGTCCAGCAGCAGAAAATCACAATTAGACGACGCGGCAACAAGCAGTTGACCTTGGCATTTGCATAGCTGATTCATTGACAGGTCTGAAGAAGAAGTAGAAAGACAAGAAGACCACGCGCGTGAGGCAAGGCCAGAATTGACGGATCTGTTACAATTATTTCCCTTTTTTGAGAAAAATCAGTCAATCTGTTACGTGGGAACATATTCTTTCCTATACATCAACGCAAAATTAATCATGGGAAAGGATACTTTACCATTTTGAGAATCAGTCGATCTGGAAAGGATTTTTTGTTTCCTAAGAATGACATTTCTTTCCTAAAACATAACACACGCAAGGGAAATCGGGGCCCCTTCCTACTCGGGGGCCCGGGGCGGCCGCCCCCCCTGCCCCCCCTCAGGGCCGGCCCTGTTTTCAGCATACCCATGGAGGAGGTAGCTCACACAATCACAATGGCACCAAGAATGGAAATGGCAATGGAGGAAGCAACGGCCAGAATCGCACCAACCCATCAACCCCAACCAAGAAGGACCTAAGCCAAGTCACTTGTTTTAAGTGTCAGAAGACCGGACATTATGCCAATGAATGTCCTGAAGGCCAAAATGGCAATGGAAGTTCTGGGAAGAAGCTGAACCTTTTCAATAGGGGACAGGTGAACCACGTTAGCATGGAGGAGGTTGAAGCTCAGTCTGATGCAGTAATAGGTAAGTTTTTGGTTAAGTCATTTACTGCACTCGTTCTTTTTGATACCGGTGCATCACATTCATACATCTCAAGGGGATTTGTGGATAAGTATAACCTACCAACCCAAGCCCTTAGGTCACCCATGTTAGTAACCTCGCCTGGAGCAGAGTTTGTGGCTAGTCTATGGTGTGATCGGTTACCATTAAGGATTGGTAACTATGTTTTTCCCTCAGACCTAATAGTATTGGAATCTCAAGGATTGGATGTGATATTAGGCATGGATTGGTTATCAAAGTATGAAGGGAATATTGAGTGTGCTAGCAAGTCAATTTTGCTTACCACCCCAGAAGGGAGAAGGATCAAGCATGTATCCCGACATGTGCCAAAGAGGACTCAAGTAAATTGCTTAACAGGAGTTGTGCAGGAGGAAGTACCAGTGGAAGGGATTTCCCTGATGTATTTCCAAAGGAGTTGCCAGGCATGCCACCGGATAGAGATATTAAGTTTTTGATTGAGCTATTGCCAGGCACAGGGCCAATATCAAAGAGACCATATAGGATGCCAGCAAAGGATTTGGTGGAAATTAAGAAGCAGATTAAGGAGTTACTGGATAAGGGATATATTCGCCCAAGTTCTTCACCTTGGGGATCGCCAGTACTTCTAGTGGAGAAGAAGGATGGATCGTTAAGGATGGTTGTTGATGATCGAGGATTGAATGAAGTAACGATCAAGAACAAGTACCCACTACCAATGATCAACGATCTGTTTGATCGATTGCAAGGAGCTAAGGTATTTTCCAAGATCGATCTGGGATCAGGATACCACCAGTTGAAGATTCGAGAACAGGATATTCCGAAGACAACTTTTACTACCAGGCATGGACTGTATGAGGTTTTGATCTAGAGGAAATTTATATGTATTGTGCGGTGAATTGCATTGAAAATCCTTATATTGCCAATGACATAAAGAAAAGAAAACAAATAGAAGATGAAGAGAATACTAATGAAAGGGAAGAGACTTCCCAATATCCTCCTATTATTTCTTATGATGAATCAGGTAATGAGGAGGAGCCTCCTATTCAACCAATCTCATTAATAAGGAGCTCCAAAAAGAGGATTGAACCCACACATGATGTGGTGAAGAAGAAGAAAAGAAAAAGGAAGAGAGTTAAAAAGATATATCCCCCAAATAATGCTGCTCCTATTACTATTGTGCCTCATGAAAATATAATTATGGAAGATAATGATACTTCTTATGATCTTGAAAATCTTTTTGGCACTTGCTTGGAAGATTATGATAATTGCTATACTATTGGTGCTATCCATACTTTTAATGATGAGAGTGATTATGCTTATGATATGAAAAGGCCCAAGCTTGGGGATGCTATGTTTGATGAAGATGATGTTTTTGAGAATATATTTGCTGCAATTAATGTTTGTCCCAAGCTTGGGGAAGCTATGATTAATGAAGATGATATTTTTAGTCTCCCAAGTTTTGATATGCAAATTTATAATGATGATAGCATGCCTCCTACTTATGATGATTATTGTGATGATACTTATGTTATAAAAAGTAGTGATTATATTTATAAAACTTGTCATGATTATGATTACCCCTTCTCTGAACATTACTCTTTTAATGTGGAAAATTTATATTATTCGAGTCTCTTATGATGCTCCCACTATTCTGAATGAGAAGAATTTTGCTTATGTGGAGAGTAATAAAGTTTCTATGCTTGTAGATCATGAAAAGAATGCTTTAGCTGCTGGTTATATTGTTGAATTCATTCATGATGCTACTGAAAATTATTATGAGGGAGGAATATATGCTTGTAGGAATTGCAATAATATCAAGTTTCCTCTCTATGTGCTTAAAGTTTTGAAGTTATGCTTGTTTTGCCCTCCTATGCTAGTTGATTATTGTTCCCATAAATTGTTTGCTCACAAAATCCCTATGCATAGGAAGTGGGTTAGACTTAAATGTGCTATTCATATTCTTCATGATGCTCTCTTTATGTTACAATTCTTATCTTTTATGTGAGCATCGTTGAAATCATCATGCCTAGCTAGGGGCGTTAAACGATAGCGCTTGTTGGGAGGCAACCCAATTTTATTTTTGTTCCTTGCTTTTTGCTCCTGTTTAGTAATAAATAATTTATCTATCCTATTTTATGATTGATTTTTAATGTTTTAATTAGTTTTTGTGCCAAGTAGAACCGTTGGGAAGACTTGGGGAAAGTCTTGTTGATCATGCTGTAAAAAACAGAAACTTTAGTGCTCACGAGAATTGCTGCCATCTTTATTTGGAAAGTGATATTTAGTTAATTGTTTTTGCAGATGATTAATAGATAAATTGCTCAGGTCCAGGAATTTATTTGAGAATTTTATGAGTTCCATAAGTATACGTTTGATCCAGATTACTACAGACTGTTCTGTTTTTGACAGATTCTGTTTTTCATGTGTTGTTTACTTATTTTGATGAATCTATGGCAAGTAAAATAGTTTATAAACCATAGAGAAGTTGGAATACAGTAGGTTTAACACCAATATAAATAAGTAATGAGTTCATTACAGTACCTTGAAGTGGTGATTTATTTTCTTATACTAACGGAGCTTACGAGTTTTCTGTTAAGTTTTGTGTTGTGAAGTTTTCAAGTTTTGGGTAAGGATTCGATGGACTATGGAATAAGGAGTACCAGGAGCCTAAGCTTGGGGATGCCCAAGCACCCCAAGGTAATATTCAAGGATAGCCAAGAGCCTAAGCTTGGGGATGCCCCGGAAGGCATCCCCTCTTTCATCTTCGTTCATCGGTAACTTTACTAGGAGCTATATTTTTATTCACCACATGATATGTGTTTTGCTTGGAGCGTCAATTTATTTTGTTTTGCTTGCTGTTTGAATAAAGTATCAAGATCTGAAATCCTTAAATGTTAGAGAGTCTTCACATAGTTGCATAATTATTCGACTACTCATTGATCTTCACTTATATCTTTCGGAGTAGTTTGTCATTTTCTCTAGTGCTCCACTTATATCTTTTTAGAGCACGGTGGTGGTTTTATAGAAATAATTGATCTCTCATGCTTCACTTATATTATTTTGAGATCCTTTTAGAACAGCATGGTAATTTTCTTTGGTTATGAAACTAGTCCTAATATGATGGGCATCCAAGAGGGATATAATAAAAACTTTCATATAAAGTGCATTGAATACTATGAGAAGTTTGATACTTGATGATTGTTTTGAGATATGAAGATAGTGATATTAGAGTCATGCTAGTTGAGTAGTTGTGAATTTTAGAAATATTTGTGTTGAAGTTTGTGATTCCCGTAGCATGCACGTATGGTGAACCGTTATGTGATGAAGTCGGATCATGATTTATTTATTGACTGTCTTCCTTATGAGTGGTGGTCGGGGACGAGCGATGGCCTTTTCCTACCAATCTATCCCCCCTAGGAGCATGCGCGTAGTACTTTGCTTTGATAACTAATAGATTTTTGCAATAAGTATGTGAGTTCTTTATGACTAATGTTTAGTCCATGGATTATACGCACTCTCACTCTTCCACCATTGCTAGCCTCTCTAGTACCGCGCAACTTTCGCCGGTACCATAAACCCACCATATACCTTACTAAAAACAGCCATCATACCTACCTATTATGGCATTTCCATAGCCATTCCGAGATATATTGCCATGCAACTTTCCACCACTCCATTATTATGACACGCTTCATCATTGTCATATTTCTATGCATGACCATGTAGTTGACATCGTATTTATGGCAAAGCCACCATTCATAATTATTTCATACATGTCACTCTTGGTCCATTGCATATCCCGGTACACCGCCAGAGGCATTTATATAGAGTCATGCTTTGTTCTAGTATCGAGTTGTAATCATTGAGTTGTAAATAAATAGAAGTGTGATGATCATCATTTTCTAGAGCATTGTCCCAAGTGAGGAATAAAAAAAAGAGAAAGGCCATAAAAAGGAGAAGGCCCAAAAAAAGAGAAAGGCCATAAAAAAGAAGGCCCCAAAAAAGGAATAAAAGGAAAATGAGAGAAAAAGAGAGAAGGGACAATGCTACTATCCTTTGCCACACTTGTGCTTCAAAGTAGCACCATAATCTTCATGATAGAGAGTCTCTTGTTTTGTCACTTTCATATACTAGTGGGAATTTTCATTATAGAACTTGGCCTGTATATTCCAACAATGGGCCTCCTCAAGTGCCCTAGGTCTTCGTGAGCAAGCAAGTTGGATGCACACCCACTTAGTTTTTTTTGAGCTTTCATACATTTATAGCTCTAGTGCATCCATTGCATGGCAATCCCTACTCCTTGCATTAACATCAATCGATGGGCATCTCCATAGCCCATTAATTAGCCTCGTTGATGTGAGACTTTCTCCTTTTTTTGTCTTCTCCACATAACCCCCATCATCATATTCTATTCCACCCATAGTGCTATATCCATGGCTCGCGCTCATGTATTGAGTGAAGGTTTATGAGTTTGAGATTACTAAAGCATGAAACAATTTCTTGGCTTGTCATCGGGGTTGTGCATGATGAGAGCATTCTTGTGTGGCGAAAATGGAGCATGACTAAACAATATGATTTTGTAGGGATGAACTTTCTTTGGCCATGTTATTTTGAGAAGACATGATTGCTTAGTTAGTATGCTTGAAGTATTATTATTTTTATGTCAATATGAACTTTTATCTTGAATCTTTCGGATCTGAATATTCATGCCACAATTAAGAAGAATTACATTGAAATTATGCCAAGTAGCACTCCGCATCAAAAATTCTGTTTTTATCATTTACCTACTCGAGGACGAGCAGGAATTAAGCTTGGGGATGCTGATACGTCTCCAATGTATCTATAATTTTTGATTGCTCCATGCTATATTCTCTACTATTTTGGATGTTTATGAGCTTTATTATACACTTATATATCATTTTTGGGACTAACCTATTAACCCAGAGCCCAGTGCCAGTTTCTATTTTTACCTTGTTTTAGAATATAGCAGAAAAGGAAAACCAAATGGAGTCCAATTGACCTGAAACTTCACGGAACTTATTTTTGGATCAGAAGCAACCAGGGAGACTTGGAGTCTACGTCAAGGAAGCTTCGAGGAGGCCACGAGGTAGGGGGCGCGCCCACCCCCCTAGGGCGTGCCCTCCACCCTCGTGGGCCCCTCATGCCCCCCCTGACGTATTTCTTCCACCTATATGTCTCCATATACCCTAAAAACATCAGAGAGCACAATAGATCGGGAGTTCCACCGCCAGAAGCCTCTGTAGCCACCAAAAGCCAATCTAGACCCATTCCGGTACCCTGCCGGAGGGGGCAATCCCTCTCCGGTGGCCATCTTCATCATCCCGGTGCTCTCCATGACGAGGAGGGAGTAGTTCTCCCTCGGGGCTGAGGGTATATACCAGTAGCTATGTGTTTGATCTCTCTCTCTCTCTCTCTCGTGTTCTTGAGGTGATACGATCTTGATGTATCGCGAGCTTTGCTATTATATTTGGATCCTATGATGTTTTATCCCCCCTCTACTCTCTTGTAATGGATTGAGTTTCCCCTTTGAAGTTATCTTATTGGATTAAGTCTTAAAAGATTTGAGAACACTTGATGTATGTCTTGCCGTGCGTATCTGTGGTGACAATGGGATACTGCTACCTCTTGAGCACTGCGTTGGATTTCCCCGAAGAGGAAGGGATGATGCAACAAAGTAGCGTAAGTATTTCCCTTAGTTTTTGAGAACCAAGGTATCAATCCAGTAGGAGGCTACGCTCGAGTCCCTCGTACCTACACAACAACGCAACCAACGCGCTTAGGGGTTGTCAATCCCTTCACGGTCACTTACGAAAGTGTGATCTGATAGAGATGATAAATAATATTTTTGGTATTTTTGGTATAAAGATGCAAAGTAAATAAAGTAAAAGCAAAGTAAAATCAAAGCAATAATAAAGTGAAAGAGATTGATATGATGAGAAAGAGACCCGGGGACCATAGGTTTCACTAGTGGCTTCTCTCAAGAGCATAAGTATTCTATGGTGGGTGAACAAATTACTATTGAGCAATTGACAGAATTGAGCATAGTTATGAGAATATCTAGGTATGATCATGTATATAGGCATCACGTCCGAGACAAGTAGACCGAAACGATTCTGCATCTACTACTATTACTCCACTCATCGACCGCTATCCAGCATGCATCTAGAGTATTAAGTTAAAAATAGAGTAACGCTTTAAGCAAGATGACATGATGTAGAGGGATAATTTCATGCAATATGATAAAAAACCCATCTGTGTATCCTCGATGGCAACAAGACAATACGTGCCTTGCTGCTCCTTCTGTCACTGGGAAAGGACACCGCAAGATTGAACCCAAAGCTAAGCACTTCTCCCATGGCAAGAACAACCAATCTAGTAGGCCAAACCAAACTGATAATTTGAAGAGACTTGCAAAGATAACCAATCATACATCAAAGAATTCAAAGAAGATTCAAATATTATTCATAGATAGACTTGATCATAAACCCACAATTCATCGGTCTCAACAAACACACCGCAAAAAGAAGATTACATCGAATAGATCTCCACAAGAGAGGGGGAGAACATTGTATTGAGATCCAAAAAGAGAGAAGAAGCCATCTAGCTACTAGCTATGGACCCGTAGGTCTGAAGTAAACTACTCACACTTCATCGGAGGGGCTTGGATGATGATGTAGAAGCACTCCGTGATCGATGCCCCCTCCGGAGGAGCTCTGGAACATGCCCCAAGATGGGATCTCATGGATACAGAAAGTTGCGGCAGTCGAATTAAGTTTTTGGCTTTGTCCCCGATCGTTTGGGGGTATGTGGATATATATAGGAGGAAGAAGTACGTCGGTGGAGCTTCGAGGGCCCACGAGGCAGGGGGCGCGCCCTAGGGGGGCGCCCCCTACCCTCGTGACCACCTCATGGCTTCCTTGACGGAGGGTCCAAGTCTACTAGATCTTATCTAACGAGAAAATCACGTTTCCGAAGGTTTCATTCCGTTTGGAATCGTTTGATATTCATTTTCTTCGAAACCCTAAAACAGGCAAAAAACAACAATTCTGGGCTGGGCCTCCGGTTAATAGGTTAGTCCCAAAAATAATATAAAAGTGGAAAATAAAGCCCAATAATGTCTAAAACAATATATAATATAGCATGCAGCAATAAAAAATTATAGATACGTTGGAGACGTATCAAGCATCCCCAAGCTTAATTCCTGCTCGTCCTCGAGTAGGTAAATGATAAAAACAGAATTTTTGATGCGGAGTGCTACTTGGCATAATTTTAATGTAATTCTTCTTAATTGTGGTATGAATATTCATATCCGAAAGATTCAAGACAAAAGTTCATATTGACATAAAAATGATAATACTTCAAGCATACTAACTAAGCAATTATGTCTTCTCAAAATAACATGGCCAGAGAAAGTTCATCCCTACAAAATCATATAGTTTAGTCATGTTTCATTTTCGTCACACAAGAATGCTATCATCATGCACAACCCCGATGACAAGCCAATCAATTGTTTCATACTTAAGTAATCTCAAACCTATAAACTTTCACGCAATATATGAGCGCGAGCCATGGACATAGCACTATGGGTGGAATAGAGTATAATGAGGGGGGTTATGTGGAGAAGACAAAAAAGGAGAAAGTCTCGCATCAACGAGGATAATCAATGGGCTATGGAGATGCCCACCGATTGATGTTAATGCAAGGAGTAGGGATTGCCATGCAACGGATGCACTAGAGCTATAAATGTATGAAAGCTCAACAAAAGAAACTAGTGGGTGTGCATCCAACTTGCTTGCTCACGAAGACCTAGGGCACTTGAGGAGGCCCATTGTTGGAATATACAAGCCAAGTTCTATAATGAAAAATTCCCACTAGTATATGAAAGTGATAACATGAGAGACTCTCTACTATGAAGAGCATGGTGCTACTTTGAAGCACAAGTGTGGTAAAAGGATAGTAACATTGTCCCTTCTCTCTTTTTCTCTCATTTTTTGGGCCTTCTCTTTTTTATGGTCTTTCTCTTTTTTGGGGGCCTTCTCTCTTTTTTATGGCCTTTTTTTTTATTCCTCACTTGGGACAATGTTCTAATAATGATGATCATCACACTTCTATTTATTTACAACTCAATGATTACAACTCGATACTAGAACAAAGATGACTCTATGTGAATGCCTCCGGCGGTGTACCGGGATATGCAATGAACCAAGAGTGACATGTATGAAAGAATTATGAACGGTGGCTTTGCCACAAATACTATGTCAACTACATGATCATGCTACGCAATATGACAATGATGAATGTGTCATGATGAACGGAATGATGGAAAGTTGCATGGCAATATATCTCGGAATGGCTATGGAAATGCCATAATAGGTAGGTATGGTGGCTGTTTTGAGGAAGATATAAGGAGGTTTATGTGTGAAAGAGCGTATCATATCACAGGGTTTGGATGCACCGGCGAAGTTTGCACCGACTCTCAATGTGAGAAAGGGCAATGCACGGTACCGAAGAGGCTAGCAAGGATGGAAGGGTGAGAGTGCGTATAATCCATGGACTCAACATTAGTCATAAAGAACTCACATACTTATTGCAAAAATCTACAAGTCATCAAAAACCTCGGCACTACGCGCATGCTCCTAGGGGATAGATTGGTAGGAAAAGACCATCGCTCGTCCCCGACCGCCACTCATAAGGAAGACAATCAAATAACACCTCATGTTTCAAATTTGTTGCATAAAGTTTACCATACGTGCATGCTACGGGACTTGCAAACCTCAACACAAGTATTTCTCAATTTCACAACTACTCAACTAGCATGACTTTGATATTATTACCTCCATATCTCAAAACAATCATCAAGCATCAAACTTTTCTTAGTATTCAACACACTCATACGAAAGTTTTATTATTAATCTTGCATACCAAGCATATTAGGATTTTAAGCAAATTACCATGCTATTAAGACTCTCAAAATAATCTAAGTGAAGCATTAGAGATCAATAGTTTCTATAAAACAAATCCACCACCGTGCTCTAAAAGATATAAGTGAAGCACTAGAGCAAAACTATAAAGCTAAAAAGATATAAGTGAAGCACATAGAGTATTCTATCAAATTCCAAATCATGTATGGCTCTCTCAAAAGGTGTGTACAGCAAGGATTATTGTGGTAGACTAACAAGCAAATACTCAAATATAAAATACGCTCCAAGAAAAACACATATCATGTGGTGAATAAAAATATAGCTCCAAGTAAAGTTACCGATAGAAGTAGACGAAAGAGGGGATGCCTTCCGTGGCATCCCGAAGCTTTGGCTTTTAGGTGTCCTTAGATTATCTTGGGGGTGCCATGGGCATCCCCAAGATTAGGCTCTTGCCACTTCTTGTTCCATAATCCATCAAATCTTTACCCAAAACTTGAAAACTTCACAACACAAAACTTAAAGTAGAAAACTCGTGAGCTCCGTTAGCGAAAGAAAACAAAAGACCACTTCAAGGTACTATAATGAACTCATTCTTTATTTATATTGGTGTTAAACCTACTGTATTCCAACTTTTCTATGGATTATAAACTATTTCACTAGCCATAGATTCATCAAAATAAGCAAACAACACACGAAAAACAGAATCTGTCAAAAACAGAACAGTCTGTAGTAATCTGTAGCTAGCACAAGATCTGGAACCCCAAAAATTCTAAAATAAATTGCTGGACGTGAGGAATTTATCTATTAATCATCTGAAAAAAGAATTAACTAAATATTACTTTCATAATAAAAATGACAGCAGTTCTCGTGAGCGCTAAAGTTTCTGTTTTTTACAGAAAGTTCAACAAGACTTTCCCCACGTCTTCCCAACGGTTCTACTTGGCACAAACACTAATTAAACACAAAAAACACAACCAAAACAGAGGCTAAATAATTTATTTATTACTAAACAGGAGCAAAAGGTAAGTAATAAAAATAAAATTGGGTTGCCTCCCAACAAGCGCTATCGTTTAACGCCCCTAGCTAGGCATAACAAGCAAGAATAGATCTAGGTATTGCCATCTTTGGTAGGCAATTCTTCAATGAGGCATCTATTTCCCTTAGTAATTTCTTTATTTATAGTGATTATCAAACTCTTAGGCACAAGATCGAAAAATTCATTTGTAGCAATTGGTTCCTTAATGATAGCAAAAAGATTGGGATGAATACTTATAGATTTAAGATCCACAGTTTCCTTACTAGATGATTCACCCTTATTTTTACAAACATACATAAGCTTGGCAATTTTAGTAGGAGGACTTGGAGTATTCTTTATGGAAGAAAAAGCTGTTCCCAAGTAATGATACCCTCAAGTTTATCAATTCTAGTAGAATCTAAGTTTATCTTCTCATTAACTATGGGTTCATTTTCCTTAATATTTTTCAAAGTCATTCCTACCTTAGATCCATATTGAGTAATTTGATTGTGGATCTTTTTATCTAGATTTTCAATTAATTCAATAGTAGCAACTTTATTTTCAATAATTTCAAGTCTTTGCATAACATGCTCCAAAGTTAACATAGTTCCATTAACCAAAAGAGGTGGTGAGCCAAATAAATCTAACATAGCATTATAAGAATCAAAAGTATGGCTACCCAAGAAATTCCCTCCGGTAATAGTATCAAGGATATATCTATACCAAAGATTAACACCTACATAAAAATTGCAGAGAAGAACTGAAGTAGATTGCTTCCTGGTAGATCTATTTTGAGCATTGCAAATTCTATACCAAGCATCTTTTAGATTTTCTCCCTCCATTTGTTTAAAATTTAGAACTTCATTCTCGGGAGACAACGGAGAATATATGACACTAGCCATGATGACACATGAGCAAACAAAGAGCAAACGGGCAAAAGAGCAAACAGAGAAAGAGAGGGAGGATAGAGAGAGAGAGGGCGAATAAAACAACAAGGGTGAATTGGGGGGAGAGGAAAACGAGAGGCAAATGGCAAATAATGTAATGTGGGAGATAGTGATTGTGATGGGTACTTGGTATGTTGACTTTTGCGCAGACTCCCCGGCAACGGAGCCAAAAATTCTTCTTGCTACCTCTTTAGCACTGCGTTGGATTTCCCTGAAGAGGAAGGGATGAAGCAGCAAAGTAGCGTAAGTATTTCCCTCGGTTTTTGAGAACCAAGGTATCAATCCAGTAGGAGGCTACGCTCGAGTCCCTCATACCTACACAAAAACAATAGCTCAACGCAACCAACGCGCTTAGGGGTTGTCAATCCCTTCACGGTCACTTACGAAAGTGAGATCTGATAGAGATGATAAATAAAATTTTTGGTATTTTTGGTAGAAAGATGCAAAGTAAATAAAGTAAAAGCAAAGTAAAAGAAAAGCAATAATAAAGTGATAGAGATTGATATGATGAGAAAGAGACCCGGGGGCCATAGGTTTCACTAGTGGCTTCTCTCAAGAGCATAAGTATTCTACGGTGGGCGAACAAATTACTGTTGAGCAATTGACATAATTGAGCATAGTTATGAGAATATCTAGGTATGATCATGTATATAGGCATCACGTCCGAGACAAGTAGATCGAAACGATTCTGCATCTACTACTATTACTCCACTCATCTACCGCTATCCAGCATGCATCTAGAGTATTAAGTTAAAAACAGAGTAACACTTTAAACAAGATGACATGATGTAGAGGGATAATTTCGTGCAATATGATAAAAACCCCATCTTGTTGTCCTCGATGGTAACAATACAATACATGCCTTGCTGCCCCTTCTGTCACTGGGAAAGGACACCGCAAGATTGAACCCAAAGTTAAGCACTTCTCCCATGGCAAGAACAACCAATCTAGTAGGCCAAACCAAACTGATAATTCGAAGAGACTTGCAAAGATAACCAATCATACATAAAAGAATTTAGAGAAGATTCAAATATTATTCATAGATAGACTTGATCATAAACCCACAATTCATCGGTCTCAACAAACACACCGCAAAAAGAAGATTACATCGAATAGATCTCCACAAGAGAGGGGGAGAACATTGTATTGAGATCCACAAAGAGAGAAGAAGCCATCTAGCTACTAGCTATGGACCCGTAGGTCTGAAGTAAACTACTCACACTTCATCAGAGGGGCTTGGATGATGATGTAGAAGCCCTCCGTGATCGATGCCCCCTCCGGCGGAGCTCCGGAACAGGCCCCAAGATGGGATCTCGTGGATACAGAAAGTTGCGGCGGTCGAATTAAGTTTTTGGCTTCGTCCCCGATCGTTTGGGGGTACGTGGATATATATAGGAGGAAGAAGTAAGTCGGTGGAGCTTCAAGGGGCCCATGAGACAGGGGGCGCACCCTAGGGGGGCACCCCCTACCCTCGTGACCACCTCGTGGCTTCCTTGACGGAGGGTCCAAGTCTCCTGGATCTTATCTAATGAGAAAATCATGTTTCCGAAGGTTTCATTCCGTTTGGACTCTGTTTGATATTCCTTTTCTTCGAAACCCTAAAACAGGCAAAAAACAACAATTCTGGGTTGGGCCTCCGGTTAATAGGTTAGTCCCAAAAATAATATAAAAGTGGAAAATAAAGCCCAATAATATCTAAAATAGTAGATAATATAGCATGGAGCAATCAAAAATTATAGATACGTTGGAGACTATCAGATACCACGTGATTCACTTGATGTATGTCTTGGTGATCAACTTGCGGGTTCCGCCCATGAACCTATGCATAGGGGTTGGCACACATTTTCGTCGTGATTCTCCAGTACAAACTTTGGGGCACTCTTTGAGGTCCTATGTGTTGGTTGAATAGATGAATCTGAGATTGTGTGATGCATATCGTATAATCATACCCACGAATACTTGAGGTGACACTGGAGTATCTAGGTGACATTAGGGTTTTGGTTGATTTGTGTTTTAAGGTGTTATTCTAGTACGAACTCTAGGGCTGTTTGTGACACTTATAGGAATAGCCCAACGGATTGATTGGAAAGAATAACTTTGAGGTGGTTTCATACCCTACCATAATCTCTTCCTTCGTTCTCTGCTATTAGTGACTTTGGAGTGACTCTTTGTTGCATGTTAAGGGATAGTTATGTGATCCAATTATGTTATTATTGTTGAGGGAACTTGCACTAGCAAAAGTATGAACCCTAGGCCTTGTTTCAATACATTGCAATACCGTTAACGCTCACTTTTATCATTCGTTACCTTGCTGTTTTTATATTTTCAGATTACAAAAACTATTATATACCATCCATATTGCACTTGTATCACCATCTCTTCGCCGAACTAGTGCACCTATACAATTTAGCATTGTATTGGGTGTGTTGGGGACACAAGAGACTCTTTGTTATTTGGTTGCAGGGTTGCTTGAGAGAGACCATCTTCATCCTACGCCTCCTACGGATTGATAAACCTTAGGTCATCCACTTGAGGGAAATTTGCTACTGTCACACAAACCTCTGCACTTGGAGGCCCAACAACATCTAAAAGAAGAAGGTTATGTAGTAGACATCACCCTTTGACTTTTATTGATCAAATGCTAGAAAGATTATCCAAACATACACATTTTTGCTTTCTAGATGGTTACTCTGGTTTCTCTCAAATACATATGTTAGCTGATGATCAAGAAAAGACTACTTTTACTTGCCCTTTTGGTACTTTTGCTTATAGATGTATGCCTTTTGGTTTATGTAATGCACCTGCTACCTTTCAAAGATGCATGATGGCTATATTCTCTGACTTTTGTGAAAAGATTTGTGAAGTTTTCATGGATGATTTCTCTGTTTATGGATCCTCTTTTGATGATTGCTTGAGAAACCTTGATCGAGTTTTGCAGAGATGTGAAGAAACTAACCTTGTCTTGAATTGGGAGAAGTGTCACTTTATGGTTAATGAAGGTATTGTCTTGGGGCATAAAATTTATGAAAGAGGTACTGAAGTTGACAAAGCTAAAGTTGATGCTATTGAAAAGATGTCGTGTCCCAAGGACATCAAAGGTATAAGAAGTTTCCTTGGTCATGCCGGTTTTTATAGGAGGTTCATTAAGGAATTCTCAAAAATTTCTCAGCCTCTGACTAACCTATTACAAAAAGATATTCCTTTTGTCTTTGATGATGATTGTGTAGAAGCATTTGAAATACTTAAGAAAGTTTTGATTTCTGCACCTATTGTTCAGCCACCTGATTGGAATCTGCCGTTTGAAATCATGTGTGATGGTAGTGATTATGCTGCAGGTGCTGTTCTAGAACAAAGAGTTGATAAAAAATTAAATGGTATTCAATATGCTAATAAAACTCTAAACAATGCCCAGAGAAATTATGCTACTACTGAAAAAGAATTCTTAGCAGTTGTATTTGCTTGTGATAAGTTCAGACCTTATATTGTTGATTCTAAAGTAACTATTCACACTAATCATGCTGCTATTAAATATCTTATGGAAAAGAAATATGATAAACCTAGACTCATTAGATGGGTTCTCTTGCTACAAGAATTTGATTTGCACATTATTGATAGAAAGGGAGCTGAGAATCCCTTCGCGAACAACTTGTCTAGGTTAGAGAATGTTCTTGATGACCCATTACCTATTGATGATAGCTTTCCTAATGAAGAATTAGCTGTCATAAATGCTTCTCGTACTTCTCCATGGTATGCCGATTATGCTAATTACATTGTTGCTAAATTTATACCACCTAGTTTCACATACCAGCAAAAGAAAAAGTTCTTCTATGATTTAAGACATTACTTCTGGGATGACCCACATCTTTATAAAGAAGGAGTAGATGGTGTTATTAGACGTTGTGTACCTGAGCATGAACAGGAACAGATCTTACACAAGTGCCACTACGAAGCTTATGGAGGACACCCTGCTGGAGATAGAACTGCACGCAAGGTATTGCAATCGGGTTTTTATTGGCCTACTGTCTTCAAGGATGCACGTAAGTTTGTCTTATCTTGTGATGAATGTCAAAGAATTGGTAATATTAGTAGACGTCAAGAAATTCCTATGAATTATTCACTTGTTATTGAACCATTTGATGTTTGGGGCTTTGATTATATGGGACCTTTTCCTTCCTCTAATGGATATACACATATTTTAGTTGTTGTTGATTACATTACTAAGTGGGTAGAAGCTATTCCAGCTAGTAGTGTTGATCACAACACCTCTATTAAGATGCTTAAAGAAGTTATTTTTTCGAGGTTTGGTGTCCCTAGATACTTAATGACTGATGGTGGTTCATATTTTATTCATGGTGCCTTTCGTAAAATGCTTGCTAAGTATGATGTTAATCATAGAATTGCATCCCCATATCATCCACAGTCTAGTGGTCAAGTAGAATTAAGTAATAGAGAGCTTAAATTAATTTTGCAAAAGACTGTTAATAGATCTAGAAAGAATTGGTCCAAGAAACTTGATGATGCATTATGGGCTTATAGAAATGCATATAAAAATCCTATGGGTATGTCTTCGTATAAAATGGTTTATGGTAAAGCATGTCACTTACCTCTTGAATTAGAACATAAGGCATATTGGGCTATTAAAGAGCTCAACTATGACTTCAAACTTGCCGGTGAGAAGAGGTTATTTGACATTAGCTCACTTGATGAATGGAGAACCAAGGCCTATAAAATGCGAAGCAGTTTAAAGAAAAAGTTAAAAGATGGCATGACAAAAGGATACAAAAACGTGAGTTCAATGTAGGTGATTATGCATTGTTATACAACTCTCGTTTAAGATTTTTTGCAGGCAAACTTCTCTGTAAATGGGAAGATCCTTACGTCATCGAGGAGGTCTATCGTTCCGGTGCCATAAAAATCAACAACTTCGAAGGCACAAATCCGTAGGTGGTGAACGGTCAAAGAATCAAACATTATATCTTAGGTAATCCTATAAATGTTGAAACTAATATTATTGAAACCGTAACCCCGGAGGAATACATAAGGGACACTTTCCAGAACGTTTCAGACTGCGAAAAGGAATAGGTACATGGTACAGTAAGTAAACTGACTCCAAATCAGTTCTAATGGCAATATTTCTCCGTTTTGGAATATATAAAAAATAGGAAAATTATAAGCAGACCGGAAAGGACACGGGGCTTCCACGAGGGTGGACGGCGCGCCCCCTGCCTTGTGGGCACCTCGTGTGCTCTCTGGACTCCATTTTCTTGCACGATACTTCTTTTGGTCGGTAAAAATTCATTATATAATCTCCTGAAGGTTTTGACCTTCGTATCACGCAAATATCTCATGTCTTTGTTTCGAGCTATTTCCGCCGCAGATTAGAGCAAGATGTCTTCTCAAGAGTCGGTCGGGGAGAGTCGGGTGTCTCATCCGACACCAGGTCTAGGGGCAAACAGCAGTTCCTATCACTTTGGGCCCTCAACAGAGGAAGAGATGGAAGCTGACTTGAAAAGGATAGATGCCATGGAGGAGGATCAAGAAGTTACTTCTTGTTTTCGGGCAGGATTCACGATGGGGGAACCACAGAGCTCAGCTATTCCAAACTCGGTCATCCATTCCAATGTTAGATTTCTTTCTTATGAAAATATGAAATAGAGTGTTACTTGTTCTCCCGCAGCTATGCAACATCCTTGGGTGTGATACGTCTCCAATGTATCTATAATTTTTGATTGTTCCATGCTATATTATATCCTGTTTTGGACATTATTGGGCTTTATTATACACATTTATATTATTTTTGGGACTAACCTATTAACCGGAGACCCAGCCCAGAATTGCTGTTTTTTTGCCTATTTTAGGGTTTCGCACAGAAAGAATATCAAACGGAGTCCAAACGGAATGAAACCTTCGGGAACGTGATTTTTGGAACAAACATGATCCAGAGGACTTGGACCCTACGTCAAGCAATCAACTAGGAAGGCACGAGGTAGGGGGCGCGCCTACCCCCCCAGGCGCGCCCTCCACCCTCGTGGGGCCCATGTTGCTCCACCGACGTACTCCTTCCTCCTATATATACCTACGTACCCCCAAACTACCAGATACGGAGCCAAAACCCTAATTCCACCGACGTAAATTTCTGTATCCACGAGATCCCATCTTGGGGCCTTTTCCGGAGCTCCGCCGGAGGGGGTATCCATCACGTAGGGCTTCTACATCAACACCATAGCCTCTCCGATGAAGTGTGAGTAGTTTACTTCAGACCTACGGGTCCATAGTTATTAGCTAGATGGCTTCTTCTCTCTTTTTGGATCTCAATACAAAGTCCCCCCTCTCTTGTGGAGATATATTCGATGTAATCTTCTTTTGCGGTGTGTTTGTTGAGACCGATGAATTGTGGGTTTATGATCAAGTTTATCTATGAACAATATTTGAATCTTCTCTGAATTCTTTTATGTATGATTGGTTATCTTTGCAAGTCTCTTCGAATTATCAGTTTGGTTTGGCCAACTAGATTGATCTTTCTTTCAATGGAAGAAGTGCTTAGCTTTGGGTTCAATCTTGCGGTGTCCTTTCCCAATGACAGTAGGGGCAGCAAGGCATGTATTGTATTGTTGCCATCGAGGATAACAAGATGGAGTTTATATCATATTGCATGAGTTTATCCCTCTACATCATGTCATCTTGCTTAAAGTGTTACTCTGTTCTCTTGAACTTAATACTCTAGATGCATGCTGGATAGCGGTCGATGTGTGGAGTAATAGTAGTAGATGCAGGCAGGAGTCGGTCTACTTGTCTTGGACGTCATGCCTATATACATGATCATACCTAGATATTCTCATAATTATGCTCAATTCTATCAATTGCTCAAAAGTAATTTGTTCACCCACCGTAATACTTATGCTCTCGAGAGAAGCCTCTAGTGAAACCTATGGCCCACTGGTCTATTTTCCATCATATTAATCTTCCAATACTTAGTTATTCCCTTTGCCATTTATTTTACTTGCATCTTTATTTCTCTTTATCATAAAAATACCAAAAATATTATCTTATCATATCTATTAGATCTCACTCTCGTAGGTGACCATGAAGGGATTGACAACCCCTTTACCGCGTTGGTTGCGAGGAGTTTATTTGTTTGTGTAGGTGAGAGGGACTCGTGCGTGGCCTCCTACTGGATTGATACCTTGGTTCTCAAAAACTAAGGGAAATACTTACGCTGCTCTATTGCATCACCCTTTCCTCTTCAAGGGAAAACCAATGCAGTGCTCAAGAGGTAGCAAGAAGGATTTCTAGCGCTGTTGCCGGGGAGTCTACGCAAAAGTCAACATACCAAGTACCCATCACAAACCCTTATCTCCCACATTACATTATTTGCCATTTGCCTCTCGTTTTCCTCTCCTCCCACTTCACCCTTGCCGTTTTATTCGCCCTCTCTCTCTCCATCCTCCCTCTCTTTCTCTATTCGCCTCTTTTTGCTCATTTCTTGCTTGCTTGTGTGTCGGATTGCTTGCTTGTCACAATGGCTCTATCTAGATTTGGTGACCTTCACCTTAAAAGGTTAGAAGAGTTCGAAAGCAACGTCAGGAGTTTTACGGTCTTACAATTTGAGCATAATAATTTCTTTAGAAATGAGCTTAAAGAACAAAAAAGCTTTATGGGTTATATGAATAAAGAGCTCGATGATATGTCTAAAGAATTTGATGGTTTTAAATCTCATATTGCTCATCTTGAGAAGCTAATAGCTAAAGTTTCGGATAAGCAAGCCACCTTAGTTAATAAGATGGACGCTAAACCGGAATTTTTTTGGAAGATAAAGATGAAGATCTAAAAGTTAGTGATGTGTCCCCTATTAAATCTTTGTTTTGTAATATGAATCTTGATAATGATGGGACTGAATATGATCCACCTTTACCTAGAAGGCGTTCCAAAAATTCAGAGTCTTTAGATCTTGATGCTAAAATTGTTAAAAGTCGGATTGAAGAAGTCAAAACTTTAAATATTAATGAACCCACTATTTTGGATTTCAAGGAATTTCATTATGATAATTGTGAAGGAAATATGCCCTAGAGGCAATAATAAAGTTATTATTTATTTCCTTATATCATGATAAATGTATATTATTCATGCTAGAATTGTATTAACCGGAAACATAATACTTGTGTGAATACATAGACAAACAGTATGTCACTAGTATGCCTCTACTTGACTAGCTCATTGATCAAAGATGGTTATGTTTCCTAACCATAGACATGAGTTGTCATTTGATTAACGGGATCACATCATTAGGAGAATGATGTGATTGACTTGACCCATTCCGTTAGCTTAGCACTTGATCGTTTAGTTTGTTGCTATTGCTTTCTTCATGACTTATACATGTTCCTATGACTATGAGATTATACAACTCCCGTTTACCAGAGGAACACTTTGTGTGCTACCAAACGTCACAATGTAACTGGGTGATTATAAAGGTGCTCCACAGGTGTCTCCAAAGGTACTTGTTGGGTTGGCATATTTCGAGATTAGGATTTGTCACTCCGATTGTCGGAGAGGTATCTCTGGGCCCTCTCGGTAATGCACATCACTTAAGCCTTGTAAGCATTGCAACTAATGAGTTAGTTGCGGGATGATGTATTACGGAACGAGTAAAGAGACTTGCCGGTAACGAGATTGAACTAGGTATTGAGATACCGACGATCGAATCTCGGGCAAGTAACATACCGATGACAAAGGGAACAATGGATGTTGTTATGCGGTTTGATCGATAAAGATCTTTGTAGAATATGTGGGAGCCAATATGAGCATCCAGGTTCCGCTATTGGTTATTGACCGAAGACGTGTCTCGGTCATGTCTACTTTGTTCTCGAACCCGTAGGGTCCGCACGCTTAAGGTTTCGATGACATTTATATTATGAGTTTATGAGTTTTGATGTACCAAAGGAGTTCGGAGTCCCGGATGAGATAGGGGACATGACGAGGAGTCTCGAAATGGTCGAGACATAAAGATCGATATATTGGACAACTATATTCGGACATCGGAAAGATTCTGAGTGATTCAGGTATTTTTCGGAGTACCGGAGAGTTACGGGAATTCGTCGGGGAGTATATGGGCCTTATTGGGCCATACGGGAATAGAGGAGAGAGGCCAAAAGGGATGACAAAAGTAATTCCCAAGCTCTTCGTGATGCTGAAATCGACGAAGGTAGAAATCAAGAAAAGCATCAAGTGTTGATGGTTGACAAAAACCACTAGTTTGAAGAAAAGGGCAAAGGGAAGAAGGGGAACTTAAAGAAGAACGACAAGCAAGTTGCTGCTCAAGTGAAGAAGCCCAAGTCTGGACCTAAGCCTGAGACTGAGTGCTTCTACTACAAAGGGACTGGTCACTAGAAGCGGAACTGCCCCAAGTATTTGGAGGATAAGAAGGATGGCGAGGTGAACAAAGGTATATTGGATATACATGTTATTGATGTGTACTTTACTAGTGTTTATAGCAACCCCTCGGTATTTGATACTAGTTCAGTTGCTAAGAATAGTAACTCGAAACGGGAGTTTCAGAATGAAGAGAGACTAGTTAAGGGTGAAGTGACGATGTGTATTGGAAATGGTTCCAAGATTTATATGATCATCATCGCGCACTACCTATACTTTCGGGATTAGTGTTAAACCTAAAATAAATGCTATTTAGTGTTTGCGTTGAGCATGAATATGATTGGATCATTTTTATTGCAATACGGTTATTCATGTAAGTTAGAGAATAATTGTTGTTCTATTTACATGAATAAAACCTTCTATGGTCATACACCCAATGAAAATGGTTTGTTGGATCTCGATCGTGGTGATACACATTTTCATAATATTGAAGCCAAAAGATGCAAAGTTAATAATGATAGTGCAACTTATTTGTGCCACTGCCGTTTAGGTCATATTGGTGTAAAGCGCATGAAGAAAATCCATGCTGATGGGCTTTTGGAATCACTTGATTATGAATCAGTTGATGCTTGTGAACCATGCCTCATGGGCAAGATGACTAAGACTCCATTCTCCGGAACTATGGAGCGAGCAACAGATTTGTTGGAAATCATACATACAGATGTGTGTGGTTCGATGAATATTGAGGCTCGCGGCGGGTATCATTATTTTCTGATCTTCACAGATGATTTGAGCAGATATGAGTATATCTACTTGAAGAAACATAAGTCTGAAACATTTGAAAAGTTCAAAGAATTTCAGAGTGAAGTGGAAAATCATCGTAACAAGAAAATAAAGTTTCTACGATATGATCGCAGAAGTAAAATATTTGAGTTACGAGTTTGGCCTTCAGTTAAAACAATGTGAAATAGTTTCACTACTCACGCCACCTGGAACACCATAGTGTAATGGTGTGTCCGAACATCGTAACCGTACTTTATTAGATATGGTGCGATCTATGATGTCTCTTACCAATTTACCACTATCGTTTTGGGGTTATGCATTAGAGACGGCTACATTCACGTTAAATAGGGCAACATCTAAATCCGTTGAGACGACACCGTATGAACTATGGTTTGGCAAGAAACCTAAGTTGTCGTTTCTTAAAGTTTGAGGTTGCAATGCTTATGTGAAAAAGTTTCAACCTGATAAGCTCAAACCCAAATCGGAGAAGTGCGTCTTCATAGGATACCCAAAAGAAAATGTTGGGTACACCTTCTATCACAGATCCGAAGGCAAGATATTCGTTGCTGAGAATGGATCCTTTCTAGATAAGGAGTTTCTCTCGAAAGAAGTGAGTGGGAGGAAAGTAGAACTTGATGAGGTAACTGTACCTGCTCCCTTATTGGAAAGTAGTTTATCACAGAAATCTGTTCCTGTGACTACTACACCAATTAGTGAGGAAGCTAATGATGATGATCATGTAACTTCAGATCAAGTTACTACCGAACCTCGTAGGTAAACCAGAGTGAGATCCGCACCAGAGTGGTACGGTAATCCTACTCTGGAGTTCATGTTACTTGACCATGACGAATCTACGAACTATGAGGAAGCGATGATGAGCCCAGATTCCGCGAAATGGCTTGAGGCCATGAAATCTGAGATGGATCCATGTATGAGAACAAAGTGTGGACTTTGGTTGACTTGCCTGTTGATCGGCAAGCAATAGAGATTAAATGGATCTTCAAGAGGAAGACAGACGCTGATAGTAGTGTTACTATCTACAAAGCTAGAATTTTCACAAAAGGTTTTCGACAAGTTCAAGGTGTTGACTACGATGAGAGTTTCTCACTTGTATCTATGCTTATGTTTATCCGAATCATGTTAGCAATTGCCACATTTTATGAAATCTGGCAAATGGATAAACAAAACTACATTCCTCAATGGATTTATTAAAGAAGAGTTGTATATGATGCAACAAGAAAGTTTTGTCAATCCTAAAGGTGCTAACAAAATATGCAAGCTCCAGCGATCCATCTATGGACTGGTGCAAGCATCTCGAAGTTGGAATATACGCTTTGATAAGTTGATCAAAGCATATTATTTTATACAAACTTGTGGTGAAGCCTGTATTTACAAGAAAGTGAGTGGGAGCACTACAACATTTCTGATAAGTATATGTGAATGACATATTGTTGATCGGAGATAATGTAGAATTATTCTGCAAAGCATAAAGGAGTGTTTGAAAGGAGTTTTTCAAAGAAAGACCTCGGTGAAGCTGCTTACATATTGAGCATCAAGATCTATAGAGATAGATCAAGACGCTTGATAAGTTTTTCAATGAGTACATACCTTGACAAGATTTTGAAGTAGTTCAAAATGGAACAGTCAAAGAAAGAGTTCTTACCTGTGTTACAAGGTGTGAAACTGAGTAAGACTCAAAGCCCGACCACGGCAGAAGATAGAAAGAGAATGAAAGTCATTCCCAATGCCTTGGCCATAGGTTCTATAAAATATGCCATGTTGTGTACCAGATCTATTGTATACCCTACACTGTTTTTGGCAAGGGGTACAATAGTGATCTAGGAGTAGATCACTGGACAGCAATCAAAATTATCCTTAGTGGAATAAGGATATGTTTCTCAATTATGGAGGTGACAAAAAGGTTCGTCGTAAAGGGTTACGTCGATGGAAATTTTGACACTGATCCAGATGACTCTAAATCTCAATCTGGATACATATTGAAAGTGGGAGCAATTAGCTAGAGTAGCTCCGTGCAGAGCATTGTTGACATAGAAATTTGCAAAATACTTACGGATCTGAATGTGGCAGACCCGTAGACTAAACTTCTCTCACAAGCAAAACATGATCACACCTTAGTACTCTTTGGGTGTTAATCACATAGCAATGTGAACTAGATTATTGACTCTAGTAAACCCTTTGGGTGTTGGTCACATGTCGATGTGAACTATGGGTGTTAATCACATGGTGATGTGAACTATTGGTATTAAATCACATGGCGATGTGAACTAGATTATTGACTCTAGTGCAAGTGGGAGACTGAAGGAAATATGCCCTAGAGGCAATAATAAAGTTATTATTTATTTCCTTATATCATGATAAATGTTTATTATTCATGCTAGAATTGTATTAACCGGAAACATAATACATGTGTGAATACATAGACAAACAGTATGTCACTAGTATGCCTCTACTTGACTAGCTCGTTGATCAAAGATGGTTATGTTTCCTAACCATAGACATGAGTTGTCATTTGATTAACGGGATCACATCATCAGGAGAATGATGTGATTGACTTGACCCATTCCATTAGCTTAGCACTTGATCGTTTAGTTCGTTGCTATTGCTTTCTTCATGACTTATACATGTTCCTATGACTATGAGATTATGCAACTCCTGTTTACCAAAGGAACACTTTGTGTGCTACCAAACATCACAACATAACTAGGTGATTATAAAGGTGCTCTACAGGTGTCTCCAAAGGTACTTGTTGGGTTGGCATATTTCGAGATTAGGATTTGTCACTCCGATTGTCGGAGAGGTATCTCTGGGCCCTCTCGGTAATGCACATCACTTAAGCCTTGCAAGCATTGCAACTAATGAGTTAGTTGCGGGATGATGTATTACGGAGCGAGTAAAGAGACTTGCCGGTAACGAGATTGAACTAGGTATTGAGATACCGACGATCGAATCTCGGGCAAGTAACATACCGATGACAAAGGGAACAACGTATGTTGTTATGCGGTTTGACCGATAAAGATCTTCGTAGAATATGTGGGAGCCAATATGAGCATCCAAGTTCCGCTATTGGTTATTGACCGGAGACGTGTCTCAGTCATGTCTACATTGTTCTCGAACCCGTAGGGTCCGCATGCTTAAGGTTTCGATGACAGTTATATTATGAGTTTATGAGTTTTGATGTACCGAAGGAGTTCGGAGTCCCAGATGAGCTCGGGGACATGACGAGGAGTCTCGAAATGGTCGAGACATAAAGATCAATATATTAGACGACTATATTCGGACATCGGAAAGGTTCTGAGTGATTCGGGTATTTTTCGGAGTACCGGAGAGTTACGGGAATTCGCCGGGGAGTATATGGGCCTTATTTGGCCATACAGGAGTAGAGGAGAGAGGCCAAAAGGAAGGAGGCCCCCCCCCCCCCCCCGCTGGTCCGAATTGGACAAGGGGTGCAGCCCCCTTTTCCTTGTTCCTCTCCCCCTCTTTCCTTCTCTCCTACTCGAACAAGGAAAGGTGGAGTCCTACTCCCGGTGGGAGTAGGACTCCCCCCTTGGCGCGCCCTCCTCCTAGGCTGGCCGCCTCCCCCCTTGCTCCTTTATATACGGGGGCAGGGGGCACCCCATAGACACAACAATTGATCGTTTGATCTTTTAGCCGTGTGCGGTGCCCCCTTCCACCATAATCCACCTCGATAATACTGTAGCGGTGCTTAGGCGAAGCCCTGCGTTGGTAGAACATCATCATCGTCATCACGCCATCGTGATGACGAAACTCTCCCTCAACACTCGGCTGGATCGGAGTTTGAGGGACATCATCAGGCTGAACGTGTGCTGAACTCGGAGGTGTCGTACATTCAGTACTTGATCGGTCGGATCGTGAAAATGTACGACTACATCAACCGCGTTGTGCTAACGCTTTCGCTTTCGGCCTACGAGGGTACATGGACAACACTCTCCCCTCTCGTTGCTATGCATCACCATCATCTTGCATGTGCGTAGGAATTATTTTGAAATTACTATGTTCCCCTTCAAATTGCTCTTTGATATATTGTATTTCCTTGTTACGATCCATGCTAAATTCTCCTCATGCTTATAGTCAAAATAAAGCCTTTACCAAACATATCGTTGATGCTTTGATGCAATCTTATGAAGAAAAACTTGAGTTGGAAGTTTCTATCCCTAGAAAACTTTATGATGAGTGGGAACCCACTATTAAAATTAAGATTAAAGATCATGAATGCTATGCTTTGTGTGATTTGGGTGCTAGTGTTTCCATGATTCCAAAGACTTTGTGTGATTTGATAGGTTTCCGTGATTTTGATGGTTCCTCTTTAAACTTGCACCTTGCGCGTTCCACTATTAAGAAACCTATGGGAAGTGTCGGTGTCAAAACCGGCGGATCTCGGGTAGGGGGTCCCAAACTGTGCGTCTAAGGCTGATGGTAACAGGAGGCAGGGGACACGATGTTTTACCCAGGTTCGGGCCCTCTTGATGGAGGTAAAACCCTACGTCATGCTTGATTTATTCTTGATGATATGAATATTACAAGAGTTGATCTACCACGAGATCGGAGAGGCTAAACCCTAGAAGCTAGCCTATGGTATGATTGTATCTTGTCCTACGGACTAAAACCCTCCGGTTTGTATAGACACCGGAGAGGGTTAGGGTTACACAAGGTCGGTTACAAAGGAGGAGATATCCATATCCGTACTGCCTAGCTTGCCTTCCACGCTAAGTAGAGTATCATCCGGACACGAGACGAAGTCTTCAATCTTGTATCTTCATAGTCCCACAGTCCGGCCAAAGGATATAGTCCGGCTGTCCGAAGACCCCCTAATCCAGGACTCCCTTAGTAGCCCCTGAACCAGGCTTCAATAATGATGAGTCCGACGCGCAGTATTGTCTTCGACATTGCAAGGCGGGTTCCTCCTCCGAATACACCACAGAAGAATTTGAATACAAGGATAGTGTCCGACCCTGCAAAATAAGTTCCACATACCACCATAGAGAGAATAATATTTCCACAAATCTAATCTGTTGACTTGTTTTGGCAACATGACATTAAGCCATGGCCCGGTGATTATTCGAACCGTTTTTCTTCAACCAGCTCCACATATAACGCGAGGCGGTTTCTTGACACGTCTTGTCAAAGCAGAGATCGTGTTCCCCTAATTACGGGATTCTCATCAATACGGTCGTGGGTAACCCAACCGTGCCTAGGACTCCTAGATTTTAGGCAAGTCCCAAACAGCCACTGGGAGGACGCTTGATATTCACCCTCTTTATAAAGGGACACGGCTTTTACTTTTTTCCCTCCCATGCTTAATCGAATCCTTCCCCCGTCTCGAGTTCTAACACCCAAAGCCCAGGTCAGGTTCTTCGGACCTTCAATCATGTCCGGATCTAGCCTTCAAGGCTGGTGGATGCCCTCCTCCGTTACGAAAGAGGATATCAAGAAGTTGGGGGAGGCCAGATAACTGACCGCCGAGGTTTCACATCGGCTGCCTGCCTGAGGGCAGGTCGTCCCTACTCCCGAACCCAACGAGAACATTGTGTTCGTCTCCCACTTCCTCCGAGGTCTAGGCCTCACTCTGGATCCCTTCGTTAGGGGTTTGATGTTCTATTACGGGCTAGATTTCCATGATCTAGCCCCGGACTCCTTTCTCCACATCTCGACATTTATTGTCGTATGTGAGGCCTTCCTCCGCATTACCCCTCACTTCGGCATGTGGCTCAAGACCTTTGATGTGAAGCCGAAGATGGTCGAGTGGCAGCATGTAGCGTGTGGAGGCGCTTTAATAAGAAAGATCGCTAGAGCTCCATGGCCAAAGGGTTCATTTCTAGAGGTGTCCAGATTGTGGCAATGGGAGTGGTTTTACATCACAGCTCCCAGAAGTGCCAAGTGGGTGGCTGCCCCTGCTTTCCGCTCGGGCCCTCCACCACAACTGATGTCATGGATTAGCAGAGCGCTGAGCTGGGGTCCAGCCAAGGACGTGCCTATACTGTAGAGCCGCATTCAAGATCTCTTTGAAGGAGATTTTAGTCTGGTAACGATGGTGCAAGTCATGCTGGTTCGTTGAGTCCAGCCTTGCAAACTCCGGCCCCTCTGTATGTGGGAGTTCAACCCCGAAGGGCCGCGCACTATTCAGAATTTCCTCGGCCTCATGAACGAGGAGATGTATAAATTATTCTTCGGACCCCAAATAGGGTGTCTAGATACTACCAAGGACGTGGGCATGAGCAGCAACCGCACCGCCGACCAAGTAAGTAATCCTCTAGCCGAACACACCATCTTTCATTTAACATGACGTCATTCTGAGAAATCGATCTTTGACCAGGACTGGCTAACAGAGGCAAAGATGATTCGGTGTTCGGCCCCCCTTCCTGAGGGTTTGGACAATCCGGTACTGGAAAAGATGCTCGAGCTAGCACCTTTCCCGGAGCCCTCAAAGCAAGATAAAGGGGGGAATAATGGGGGAAAAAGCGGGCCCCCATCGCTACCAATTCCAACCGAGGGAATGAGTGCCTCCGTGAAGGAGGATAACCAAGGGGAGGAATCTGACCTTCTCTCGCTTCGGGGAAGGAAGAGGACTGCCTCTGAAGATCCGGAAAGCAAGGCTTCCAAACGGGAGAAGAAATCTCCACCACAGGGTCCGACCCTGGAGGGTGCTCTTGCCACACAAAGTCCGTGCGGAGATCAGCCCTCTAACGAGCTGTAAGTTATCGAAAAATACTTGATAGTAAAGATATTCTACCTTTCTTCCAAGGAAAATAACCGAAGCATTTATCTTGTAGTTCGGATCTCAGCCCTTCTCAGCAAAGCTCCTCTTCGGGGGATCTTCTTCCAGAGATGATGGAGAGCGAAACGCCTCCCCCGAACTCCTCCGCTCAAGAAGCGGGCGACCTTGAAGTGTCGTCTCGGAGGGCCTCCCCGGATCTGGTGAGGCCAGAAGATAATCCTATGGTCACCCGAAGTCCCCAGTATCCGACTCTTGAAGAGAGCAAACAGAAGAGTCCGGCACCATCTGGTATGCGGTCGGACGTACTGAGGGAGCTGTTGGAGCGAGCGGCCATCTCAGAAGAACACCGTATGTTGATGGGTATGGTGATGGAAAGAATTTCGTCTGCCAAAAGCGGATTGCATGAGGCCTTTATGAGTCTACTGACGAGCTTTGAGGTACGTGAAATGATATACTTTTTCATAGTACCGCACATTTTTAGGTGTGCCCTGTGCAGATAGAAGCCCCTGAGACTCTGGTTGTCGTCGAGAACGGCGGCGAACAGAGGATCGTAGTCCCAGGTAATAACCAAACCGCCTTTATGTGCAGGTGGTTGGAGCTCCGGTGGCTGACCGGACTCATGAGATTGCCAAACTAAAGCGGCAACTGGATGCGGCGGATGCCGACATTGAGCTTGTTAATAAGCGGCTTGACGAGGCACAGGGTAAGTGATATTTTCTGGTGAATGTCACATAGTAAGAGCAGCGTAACGCCAGTATCTTTAATATGTTGTGAATGCAGATGGAGCTGCCACCGTGGAGACCCTTCGGGCAGAACTTGCTCGAGCCAAGGAACAAGCAAGGAGTAGTAATGCGGCCGCTTTAAAGGCGGCCAAAGAGTTAAGAGCCGAAAAGGCTGCCCATTGCGAGAGCAAAGATAAAATGGCCAAGATGGCTGTAAAGTTAAAAGACACTGCCGACCGTTGCCAGTTCCGTGAAGAAGAAAACCGGGCGAGGGCAAGGGACCTCGAGAAGGCCACAATGGTGACCAAGGACACCCGCTCTGCCATGAGAGCGAAGAAGGAGGAACTGCGAGAAGCTGGGGATATTGCAGCTGGGAAGCCCTTTATGATGCGGAGGAAGTTCGGAGATCGGCGGTATACCCCTCTGGATCAGCTGTGGAGTTCGGCAGACGCATATATGGACTTGGCGGCGAGCGCTGTCGATGCGGCCGAATACTTCCGAGATCAAATAGATCGTGAAGTGGACAAGCTATTCTGGTCGCAGTTTAACATTCCAGAGCGTCCGCTTCCATTGACTGATCAGCTAGCTAAATGGGACGAATGCAATAGGTTGTCCGGACTCGCCATGAGGTCTGTCGTGGATCAGCTGTGGCTGGAAAGGCCAAAGCCGAACAACTATTTTAGCCTGGTGCAGCAGTTCCTTGGTGCGGTGCCGCGCATCAATGCGATGAAGAGGTCGGCGTGCATAGAAGGCTCGGGGATGGCCCTTGCCCGTGTCAAAGCATACTGGGCGGAGATGGATGCTACCACTGTTGCGGCGCAGGGTTCGGCCATAGGCCGAGTGGCTGCCGAGCACTATTTTGAAGAAGTTCTTGAGGGTGCACGTTTGATAGAGGCCTAGTGCTTGAAGAATATTATGTTTGAGTGACATGTATTCCCATTGTAAAAACAATGTTTATGAAATTTATTAAGGCTGTATTTATACTTTAGCCTGAAAGTAATATGATGCTTCCTGTGCGGCCGTTTATGTATATATGTATATAACCTGAAAGATTATAGTCGTCGACTTCAGCCCCCACGCATATAATGCAGGGGTGTTCGCAGAAGACGTGTATTCACACTTAATCTAACGTCTTGGTCCTAATAAGGAGGTGATAGCGCAGCGAACTAGGCAACCAGACTATAATGCTTTAACACTTTCACTTAGCCATAGGAGTTTGACAGTGGGGCTACTATATAGCCCCTGGTGGCTCCGCACTCTCCCGAATTCGGGGTGCGTACATGCCTGGCCGGGAAATGACCCTTCGTTAAGGCGGAGGAATTCTAAGATTCCGATAGGTCATCGAGTGGTTGACCAGTCTCACGCTATATCATGACAGTCAGTTTTCGGCTTTCTCTACTGAGGTGCTCGTCGGGATGACCTGGGGCACAATCGCAGTAGTTCTCCTGGTGCCGCCTTAGCTGATAGAGCGGAACGTAAGGCAGCAAAACACAGGAGCCAGGCAAACCCAACATTTGACCAAAGACATGATTCGGAGCTGATGCATATAAGTCCAAACTCGCGACGCCGAACACTCCCTAAGGTATTCGGTCTTTATGGTATAGACCGGGCCTAAACAGTGCCCTTTGTTAGAAGCCCCTGGTGTCCAGGTACGTGCATTATTCTGACGTGGCCACATGCCAAGACGTCAGCATCCTTCTCAATTGTACTGAGAATCCGAGGGATGTGTATCAACAAGAGACAATAAAAAAGGTTGACGCAGGGTCTTAATCTAAAAAGAATCCTTGGAATAGGTCCCTGCTGCACGTCTACGCCTGTGTCTCCGTTGTGCCGTATCCTGGACGGGTGTAGCACGATGGTCATCTGTAAAAGAGAGGAACTTAGGTGAAAAGTTGTCGTGCAAAAAGGTAGGTTTAAAGAAACCATGTATAATTCAAGATGAGTAAAAATTGCCACTTGTCTGCGCGCGTTGAGCCCCTTGTAATTGTAATAAGGGTGTGTCCATCAAACCTGTATGAATTACATATAGCTGCGCCGGACTCGTCTAACCGTGTCCGTGGTCTTAACGACCTATCGAATGCTTTGGTTGCTGAGGCCGTTTTAGTGTGCGGCTGCCAAGGCAGCCGCGCTCTCTTCGGCGCGCAGGCATCGCTCAATATTTCCATTTACTGTAATGATGCCATGTGGACCGGGCATCTTAAGCACGAGGGAAGCGTAATGCGGTATTGCATTAAAGCGAGTGAAAGCTTCGCATCCAAGTAGTGTTTGATAGCCACTTTGGAACGGAGCAATGTGGAAGGTTAAATTTTCGCTAGGAAGTTATCGGGGAAGCCGAATATAACCTCTAGTAGCAGGGAGCCCGTGCAATGAGCCCCTGGGCCTGGCGTTACTCCTTTAAAGGTAGTATTGTTGTGGCAAATATTCGTTGGGTCTATCCCCATTTTGCGGATTGTGTCCTGATATATCAGGTTTAGACTGCTGTCACCGTCCATTGGGACTCGTGTGAAGTGGTATCCGTCAATTCTTGGATCTAATACCAAGGCAGTCCATCCTGCGCGCTGGATACTTGCCGAGTAATCCTGATGGTCGAAGGTGATCGGTTGAGACGGCCAGTGGCAGAACTCCGCGGTGATAGGCCCTTGGGCATATTTATCTGGGAGTGCCGCTTTGTTTCTCCCCTTTATCACGTGTAACACATTTACTGTTTTGACTTCTGGTGGAAATTTCTTCTGTTCCCCAGTGCTTCGCTTGCGAGGCTCATCTTCGTCTTCACTTGGTGTATCCTGCCCCTTATGTTCGGCGTTGAGCTTGCTGGACTGCTTGAAGACCCAACATTCTCTGTGGGTATGATTTGTAGGTTTATTGGGGGTGCTATGGATCTGACATATTTGGTCCAGAATTTTCTTTAGGCTGGACAGTTCATCTCTGGCGCCTTTAGAGGGCGGCTTCTGCTGACTTGGCCGAGAGCTTCTGAATCTGGCATTTACCGCCGTGCTCTTCGGGCTATTTTCCTTACTCCGGCGCTTATTATTTTTGCTGCGTCGTGATTTCCCGTTTCCATCTCTAACTTTGGATGCACTTGGGTCGCTGGTACTGCATCGGGCTAGCCAGCTGTCCTCGCCCGCGCAAAAGTAGGTCATGAGGCTTGTTAATGCTGCCATTGTTCTCGGCTTTTCTTGGCCGAGGTGTCTGGCGAGCCATTCGTCTCGGACGCTGTGCTTAAAGGCTGCCAAGGCTTCGGCGTCCGGACAGTCGACTATTTGGTTCTTTTTAGTAAGAAACCTATTCCAAAGCTTTCGGGATGACTCTCTGGGCTGTTGAGTTATATGACTCAAATCGTCCGCATCCGGAGGTCGGACATAACTCCCTTGAAAATTTGCCCGAAAAGCGTCTTCGAGCTCTTCCCAACTTCCAATAGAGCTTTCGGGGAGGCTCTTAAGCCAGTGCCGAGCTGGCCCTTTGAGTTTGAGGGGTAAATAGTTAATGGCGTGGAGATCATCTCCTCGAGCCATATGGATATGGAGGATATAGTCCTCAATCTAGACCCCAGGGTCTGTTGTTCCGTTGTATGCCTCTATGTTTACGGGTTTGAATCCCTCTGGAAATTCATGGTCCAGCACCTCGTCGGTGAAACATAGGGGGTGTGCGGCACCCCTGTATCTGGGTGTACCGTGGTGTTTGGATGTTTGTTGTGTTGCATCGTATGCTGGAGCGCGCTTGCGTGGTCCATAGATGTATCTGGTTGCGTCGTCCTTTTGATGCGAGCCCTCGCGTGGATCGCGTATTGGCTCATGTGCGGCGTTGTTTACCGCTCTATGTTGGTCATGAAGTCATCTATCCGGCCAGATGGCCGTTTTAATTTTTGGTTGCGGGGGATCTAGGGCCTCCTCATCGAATTCAGGTAGCAATTTCCGCTTCAGGTAACTCTTGGTGGGGCGATTACCGCCGTACTTCGCTGTTGTGTTGAGTACTTTACTCCATCTGATTTTGAGTGTGTCTTGCGCAGCCTTGAGCCTTTGCTTCTGCTTTTTTAGACTCCTTGCGGTGGCAACAAGCCTTTGACGGGCATTCTGTTGCTCCGGGTGTCTGTCCGGTGTGATGTCGTCCGGACTATTATCTTTGACAGAGTCGGGTTGTTCGGTTTGATTCTCCGTGTTGACGTGGTCCGGTGATGGTTCACCCTGCTCTAATGCTGGGTCTATATGATCGTTGTTTCTGCCGAGGCGGGATTTGGAGCGGCGCTTACGCCGCCGCTTTGACTGCTTCTCGAGGGGACAATACTTCGTTGCGTCCTTCCGTTCCTCGTCGTCGTTTTCTTTTGGTGTGTCCACCATGTACACGTCATGTGATGAAGTGGGCGTCCAGTGCCCTATGGGCAGTGGTTCCTGTTCGTCTCCTGCATCGTCGTCCATACCGTCGATGTCTTCGGAGTCGAAGTCGAGCATGTCGGTTAAGTCATTGACAGTGGCTACTAAGTGGGTGGTGGGTGGGTGGCGAATTTCTTCATCATCCGCATCCCAATCCTGCCGGACATAGTTCGGCCAGGACTCTCCTGACAAGGAGTGAGACTTTAATAAACTCAGTATGTCGCTAAAGGGCGAGTGCTGAAAGATATCCACGGAGGTGAACTCCATGATTGGCGTCCAGTCGGATTTGATAGGCACGGGCGCAGGCGGTTCGGAGTCCATGGCCGAGGAAGGATCCGGCAGTTTGGCAACACGTCTCTCGTGAAGTGTAAGGTCGATATTCGGCTCGATCGCCGCTGAGGATACGGCCTCCGTGACGGGGTCTATCCACCCGTCCATGGATGGCGCAACTGGCTCCGAATTGAGGCTCGGAGCGGCTGCCGGTGCGATCTCCTGATACGGTCCGATGGTAGAGCTAAATCATACTTATCGTGACCGTGTGCCGCACAAGGCAGGGGCTCGAATCCGTCGAATATCAAGTCTCTGCGGATATCGTCCGTGTAATTTAAGCTTCCAAACCTCACCTGATGGCCAGGGGCATAACTTTCGTTCTGCTCCAGATGGCTAAGCGAGGTGTCCCGCAGTGCGAAGCCGTCGAATACAAAGATCTGTCCAGGGAGAAAAGTCTCACCCTGGACTGCATCGCTATCGATGATTGAAGAAGCCATCAAGCCTAATGGCGACGACACAGAGGAACACTCATGAAAGCACCAATGTCGGTATCAAAACCGGCGGATCTCGGGTAGGGGGTCCTGAACTGTGCGTCTAAGGCAGATGGTAACAGGAGGCAGGGGACATGATATTTTACCCAGGTTCAGGCCCTCTTGACGAAGGTAAAACCCTACGTCTTGCTTGATTTATTCTTGATGATATGAATATTACAAGAGTTGATCTACCACGAGATCGGAGAGGCTAAACCCTAGAAGCTAGCCAATGGTATGATTGTATCTTGTCCTACGGACTAAAACCCTCCGGTTTATATAGACACCGGAGAGGGTTAGGGTTACACAAGGTCGGTTACAAAGGAGGAGATATCCATATCCGTACTGCCTAGCTTGCCTTCCACGCCAAGTAGAGTCTCATCCGGACATGAGACGAGGTCTTCAATCTTGTATCTTCATAGTCCCACAGTCCGGCAAAAGGATATAGTCCGGCTGTCCGGAGACCCCCTAATCTAGGACTCCCTCAAGAAGAATTAATGATGTTATTGTTGTTGCAAATAGGAATTTTGTGCCCATGGATTTTATTGTTCTTGACATAGATTGCAATCCTTCATGTCCTATTATTCTTGGTAGACCTTTCCTTAGAACGATTGGTGCAATTATTGATATGAAGGAAGGGAATATTAGATTCCAATTTCTGTTAAGGAAAGGCACGGAACACTTCCCTAGAAAGAAAATTAAATTACCTTACGAATCTATTATGAGAGCCACTTGTGGATTGCCTTCCAAAGATGCCAATACCTAGATCTATCTTCGCTTTTATGCCTAGCTAGGGGCGTTAAACGATAGCGCTTGTTGGGAGGCAACCCAATTTTATTTTTATTCCTTGCTTTTTGCTCCTGTTTAGTAATAAATATTTTATCTAGCCTCTGTTTTGGTTGTGTTTTTTGTGTTTAATTAGTGTTTGTTCCAAGTAGAACCGTTGGGAAGACTTGGGGAAAGTCTTTTTAATCTTGCTGTAAAAAAACAGAAACTTTAGCGCTCACGAGAACTGCTGCCATTTTTATTTGGAAAGTGTTATCGTTAATTCTTTTTGCAGATGATTAATAGAAAAATTCCTCACATCCAACAATTTATTTGAGAATTATTGGGGTTCCAGATCTTGCGTTAGCTACATATTACTACCGACTGTTCTATTTTTGACAGATTCTGTTTTCCGTGTGTTGTTTGCTTATTTTGATGAATCTATGGCTAGTAAAATAGTTTATAAACCATAGAAAAGTTGGAATACAGTAGGTTTAACACCAATATAAATAAAGAATGAGTTAATTACAGTACCTTGAAGTGGTGTTTTGTTTTCTTTCGCTAACGGAGCTCACGGGATTTTCTACTTTAAGTTTTGTGTTGTGAAGTTTTCAAGTTTGGGGTAAAGATTTGATGGATTATGGAACAAGGAGTGGCAAGAGCCTAAGCTTAGGGATGCCCATGGCACCCCCAAGATAATCTAAGGACCCCTAAAAGCCAAAGCTTGGGGATGCCCCGGAAGGCATCCCCTCTTTCGTCCACTTCTATCGGTAACTTTACTTAGAGCTATATTTTTATTTACCACATGATATGTGTTTTGCTTGGAGCGTCTTGTATTATTTGAGTCTTCATTTGTTAGTTTTCCACAATCATCCTTGCTGCACACACATTTTTGAGAGAGACACTCATGGTTCGGAAATTATTAGAATACTCTATGTGCTTCACTTATATCTTTTGAGTTATATAGTTTTTGCTCTAGTGCTTCACTTATATCTTTTAGAGCACGATGGTGGATTTGTTTTATAGAAACTTTTGTTCTCTCATGCTTCACTTAGATTATTTTGAGGGTCCTACAAAATAGCATGGTAATTTGCTTTAATTATGTTAGGCATTCAAGATTAATAATAAAATTTTCTTATGAGTGTGTTGAATACTATGAGAAGTTTGAAACTTGATAATTGTTTTGAGATATGGAGATGGTGATATTAGAGTCGTGCTAGTTGAGTAGTTGTGAATTTGACAAATGCTTGTGTTGAAGTTTGTGATTCTCGTAGCATGCATGTATGGTGAACCGTTATGTTAAGATGTCGGAGCATGATGTATTTATTGATTGTCCTCCATATGAGTGGCGGTCGGGGACGAGCGATGGTCTTTTCCTACCAATCTATCCCCCTAGGAGCATGCGCATAGTACTTTGCTTCGATAACTAATAGATTTTTTCAATAAGTATGTGAGTTCTTTATGACTAATGTTGGGTCCATGGATTATACGCACTTTCACCCTTCCACCATTGCTAGCCTCTCTAATAACGCGCACCCATACACCCACCATATCCCTTCCTCAAAACAGCCACCATACCTACCTATCATGGTATTTCCATAGCCATTCCGAGATATATTGCCATGCAACTTTCCACCGTTTCGTTTACTATGACACGCTCCATCATTGTCATATTACTTCGCATGATCATGTAGTTGACATTTTAGTTGTGGCAAAGCCACTGTTCATAATTGTTTCATATAAGTCACTCATGCATCATTGTTATCCCGGTACACCGCCGAAGGCATTCATATAGAGTCATACTTTGTTCTATTATCGAGTTGTAATCATTGAGTTGTAAATAAATAGAAGTGTGATGATCATCATTATAGAGTATTGTCCCAATAAAAAAAGAGAAAGGCCAAAAAAAGGAAGGCCCAAAAAAATAATAAAAAAAGGGGCAATACTACTATCCTTTTTCCACACTTGTGCTTCAAAGTAGCACCATGATCTTCATGATAGAGAGTCTCCTATGCTATCACTTTCATATACTAGTGGGAATTTTTCATTATAGAACTTGGCTTGTATATTCCAACGATGGGCTTGCTCAAATGCCCTAGGTCTTCATGAGAAAGCAAGTTGGAAGCTCACCCACTTAGTTCTTTTTGTTGAGCTTTCATATACTTATAGCTCTAGTGCATCCGTTGCATGGCAATCCCAACTCACTCACATTGATATCTATTGATGGGCATCTCCATAGCCCGTTGATACGCCTAGTTGATGTGAGACTATCTTCTCCCTTTTTGTCTTCTCCACAACCACCATTCTATTCCACCTATAGTGCCATGTCCATGGCTCACGCTCATGTATTGCATGAAGATTGAAAAAGTTTGAGAACACCAAAAGTATGAAACAATTGCTTGGCTTGTCATCGGGGTTGTGCATGATTTGAATACTTTGTGTGGTGAAGATGGAGCATAGCCAAACTATATGATTTTGTAGGGATAACTTTCTTTGGCCATGTTATTTTGAAGAGACATAATTGCTTAGTTAGTATGCTTGAAGTATTATTATTTCTATGTCAATATTAAACTTTTGTCTTGAATCTTTCGAATCTGAATATTCATACCACCACTAAGAGAATAACATTGAAATTATGCCAAGCAGCATTCCACATAAAAAATTCTGTTTTTATCATTTACCTACTCGAGGACGAGCAGGAATTATGCTTGGGGATGCTTGATACGTCTCCAACGTATCTATAATTTTTTATTGTTCCATGCTATATTATATCCTGTTTTGGACATTATTGGGTTTTATTATACACTTTTATATTATTTTTGGGACTAACCTATTAATCGGAGGGCAACCCAGAATTGTTGTTTTTTTGCCTATTTTAGGGTTTTGCAGAAAAATAATATCAAACAGAGTCCAAACGGACTGAAACCTTCGGGAACGTAATTTTTGGAACGAACATGATCCAGAGGACTTGGACCCTACGTCAAGCAATCAACCAGGAAGGCACTGATACGTCTCCAACGTATCTATAATTTTTTATTGTTCCATGCTATATTATATTTTGTTTTGGACATTATTGGGCTTTATTATACACTTTTATATTATTTTTGGGACTAACCTATTAACTGGAGGCCCAGCCTAGAATTGCTGGGATTTTTTTGCCTATTTTAGGGTTTCACAGAAAAAGAATATCAAACGGAGTCCAAACGGAATGAAACCTTCGGGAACGTGATTTCCGGAACGAACATGATCCAGAGGACTTGGACCCTACGTCAAGACATCAACCAGGAGGCCACGAGGTAGGGGGCGCGCCTCCCCCCCAGGCATGCCCTCCACCCTTGTGGGCCCCCTGTTGCTCCACCGACGTACTCCTTCCTCCTATATATACCTATGTACCCCCAAACTACCAGATATGGAGCCAAACCCTAATTCCACCACTGTAACTTTTTGTATCCACGAGATCCCATCTTGGGGCTTGTTCCGGAGCTCCGACGGAGGGGGCATCGATCACGGAGGGCTTCTACATCAACACCATAGCCCCTCTGATGAAGTGTGAGTAGTTTACTTCAGACCTACAGGTCCATAGTTATTAGCTAGATGGCTTCTTCTCTCTTTTTGCATCTCAATACAAAGTTCTCCCCCTCTCTTGTGGAGATCTATTCGATGTAATCTTCTTTTGTGGTGTGTTTGTTGAGACCGATGAATTCTGGGTGGTGGCTAGTCCTATTTATAGAGGCCCTGGTCCTAAAAAACAACAAAAAACAACAACAAAGCCTTTAGTCCCAAACAAGTTGGGGTAGGCTAGAGGTGAAACCCATAAGATCTCGCAACCAACTCATGACTCTGGCACATGGATAGCAAGCTTCCACGCACCCCTGTCCATAGCTAGCTCTTTGTCGATACTCCAATCCTTCAGGTCTCTCTTAACGGACTCCTCCCATGTCAAAATCGGTCGACCCCGCCCTCTCTTGACATTCTCCGCACGCTTTAGCCGTCCGCTATGCACTAGAGCTTCTGGAGGCCTGCGCTGAATATGCCCAAACCATCTCAAACGATGTTGGACAAGCTTCTCCTCAATTGGTGCTACCCCAACTCTATCTCGTATATCATCATTCCGGACTCGATCCTTCCTCGTGTGGCCACACATCCATCTCAACATACGCATCTCCGCCACACCTAACTGTTGAACATGTCGCCTTTTAGTCGGCCAACACTCCGCGCCATACAACATTGCGGGTCGAACCACCGTCCTGTAGAACTTGCCTTTTAGCTTTTGTGGCACTCTCTTGTCACAGAGAATGCCAGAAGCTTGGCGCCACTTCATCCATCCGGCTTTGATTCGATGGTTCACATCTTCATCAATACCCCCATCCTCCTGCAACATTGACCCCAAATACCGAAAGGTGTCCTTCCGAGGTACCACCTGGCCATCAAGGCTAACCTCCTCCTCCTCACAGCTAGTAGTACTGAAACCGCACATCATGTACTCGGTTTTAGTTCTACTAAGCCTAAACCCTTTCGATTCCAAGGTTTGTCTCCATAACTCTAACTTCCTATTTACCCCCGTCCGACTATCGTCAAATAGCACCACATCATCCGCAAAGAGCATACACCATGGGATATCTCCTTGTATACCCCTTGTGACCTCATCCATCACCAATGCAAAAAGATAAGGGCTCAAAGCTGACCCCTGATGCAGTCCTATCTTAATCGGGAAGTCATCTGTGTCGACATCACTTGTTCGAACACTTGTCACAACATTATTGTACATGTCCTTGATGAGGGTAATGTACTTTGCTGGGACTTTGTGTTTCTCCAAGGCCCACCACATGACATTCCGCGGTATCTTATCATAGGCCTTCTCCAAGTCAATGAACACCATATGCAAGTCCTTCTTATGCTCCCTATATCTCTCCATAAGTTGTCGTACCAAGAAAATGGCTTCCATGGTCGACCTCCCAGGCATGAAACCAAACTGATTTTTGGTCACCCTTGTCATTCTTCTTAAGTGGTGCTCAATGACTCTCTCCCATAGCTTCATTGTATGGCTCATCAGCTTAATTCCACGGTAATTAGTACAACTCTGAACATCCCCCTTGTTCTAGAAGATTGGTACTAATATACTCCGTCTCCATTCTTTGTTGGCTCCCTTCCCACTCAATATTTGGGGAGAGGCCCTGGTCCTCTCCCCAAATATTGAGTGGGAACAAAGGCCAATTTTAAAGAGGACAGCTAGTACAGCTTATCCTGACAAAAGTGGTCTTCGCGTGCAAAAGGCTCTGGTGGTGACGCCGCCTTGGGCTCCATGGTGACCTCCCTCTTGCCGTCCCGCTGGTCTTGGTCTCGTTGCACCAATATGGAAACCTTTGCTTGATGCCTCAGTACTCCACGTCTGCGCTTGCCCCCTTAGCACCAAAGAGGAAACAAGGACGCTACGTGATACGTCTCCAACGTATCTATAATTTTTTATTGTTCCATGCTATATTATAACATGTTTTGGACATTATTGGGCTTTATTATAAACTTTTATATTATTTTGGGGACTAACCTATTAATCGGAGGCCCAACCCAGAATTGTTGTTTTTTGCCTATTTTAGGGTTTCGTGGAAAAAGAATATCAAACGGAGTCCAAACGGAATGAAACCTTCGGGAACGTGATTTTTGGAACGAACATGATCCAGAGGACTTGGAACCTACGTCAAGCAATCAACCAGAAAGGCACGAGGTAGGGGGGCGCGCCTCCCCCGCCAGGAGCGCCCTCCACCCTCGTTGGGCCCACGTTGCTCCACCGACGTACTCCTTCCTCCTATATATACCTACGCACGCCCAAACTATCAGATACGGAGCCAAAACCCTAATTCCACCGCCGTAACTTTCTGTATCCACGAGATCCCATCTTGGGGCCTTTTCCGGAGCTCCTCCAGAGGGGGTATCGATCACGGAGGGCTTCTATATCAACACCATAGCCTCTCCGATGAAGTGTGAGTACTTTACTTCAGACCTATGGGTCCATAGTTATTGGCTAGATGGCTTCTTCTCTCTTTTTGGATCTCAATACAAAGTTCTCCCCCTCTCTCGTGGAGATCTATTCGATGTAATCTTCTTTTGCGGTGTGTTTGTTGAGACCGATGAATTGTGGGTTTATGATCAAGTTTATCTATGAATAATATTTGAATCTTCTCTGAATTCTTTTATGTATGATTGGTTATCTTTGCAAGTCTCTTCGAATTATCAGTTTGGTTTGGCCAACTAGATTGATCTTTCTTGCAATGGAAGAAGTGCTTAGCTTTGGGTTCAATCTTGCGGTGTCCTTTCCCAGTGACAGTAGGGGCAGCAAGGCATGTATTGTATTGTTGCCATCGAGGATAACAAGATGGGGTTTATATCATATTGCATGAGTTTATCCCTCTACATCATGTCATCTTGCTTAAAGCGTTACTTTGTTCTTATGAACTTAATACTCTAGATGCATGCTGGATAGCGGTCGATGTGTGGAGTAATAGTAGTAGATGCAGGTAGGAGTCGGTCTACTTGTCTCGGACGTGATGCCTATATACTTGATCATACCTAGATATTCTCATAACTATGCTCAATTCTGTCAATTGCTCAACAGTAATTTGTTTACCCACCGTGAATACTTATGCTCTTGAGAGAAGCCACTAGTGAAACCTATGGCCCCCGGGTCTATCTTCCATCATATTAATCTTCCAACACTTAGTTATTTCCTTTGCCTTTTATTTTACTTTGCATCTTTTATTTCTCTTTATCATAAAAATACCAAAAATCTTATGTTATCATATCTATCAGATCTCACTCTCGTAAGTGACCTTGTAGGGATTGACAACCCCTTATAGCGTTGGTTGCAAGGATTTATTTGATTGTGTAGGTGCGAGGGACTCGTGCGTGGCCTCCTACTGGATTTATACCTTGGTTCTCAAAAACTAAGGGAAATACTTACGCTACTCTGTGATACGTCCATTTTGCATCATGCTTTTATATCAATATTTATTGCATTATGGGATGTTATTACACATTATGTCACAATACTTATGCCTATTCTCTCTTATTTTACAAGGTTTACATAAAGAGGGAGAATGCCGGCAGCTGGGATTCTGGGCTAAAAAAGGAGCAAATATTACAGACCTATTCTGCACAACTCCAAAAGTCATGAAACTTCACGGAAGATGTTCTCCATATATATATAAAATATTGACAGCAAGAACTTCACCAGGAGGGCCACACCATGCCCACGAGGGCGGGGGGGGGGGCGCCCTACCCCCCTAGGCGCGCCCCCTACCTCGTGTGCCCCCTGGTGGCCCTCCGGTGGCCATCTTCTGCTATATGGAGTCTTCGATGGGAAAAAATCATAAGCCATCTTGCCGTACAAAACTCCGCCGCCACGAGGCGGAACCTTGGCGAAACCAATCAAGGGCTCTGGCGGAGCTGTTCTGCCGGGGAAACTTCCCTCCCGGAGGGGGAAATCATCGCCGTCGTCATCACCAATGCTCCTCTCATCGGGAGAGGGCAATCTCCATCAACATATTCATCAGCACCATCTCATCTCAAAACCCTAGTTCATCTCTTGTATCCAATTGTTGTCTCCAAGTCTGGGATTGGTTAGTAGGTTGCTAGTAGTGTTTATTACTCCTTGTAGTTGATGCTAGTTGGTTTATTTGGTGGAAGATCATATGTTCAGATCCTATATGCATATTAATACCCCTCTAATTATGAACATGTTTATGCTTTGTGAGTAGTTACTTTTGTTCCTGAGGACATGGGAGAAGTCTTGCTATTAGTAGTCATGTGAATTTGGTATTTGTTCGATATTTTGATGAGATGTATGTTGTCTCTCCTCTAGTGGTGTTATGTGAACGTCGACTACATGACACTTCACCATTATTTGGGCCTATAGGAAGGCATTGGGAAGTAATAAGTAGATGATGGGTTGCTAGAGTGACAGAAGCTTAAACCCTAGTTTATGCGATGCTTCGTAAGGGGCTGATTTGGATCCATATGTTTCATGCTATGGTTAGGTTTACCTTAATACTTTTGTTGTAGTTGCGGATGCTTGCAATAGAGGTTAATCATAAGTGGGATGCTTGTCCAAGTAAGGGCAGTACCCAAGCAGCGGTCCACCCACATACCAAATTATCAAAGTACCGAACACGAATCATATGAACGTGATGAAAACTAGCTTGACGATATTCCCATGTGTCCTCGGGAGCGCTTTACCTCATATAAGAGTTTGTCCGGGCTTGTCCTTTGCTACAAAAAGGATTGGGCCACCTTGTTGCACCTTATTTACTTTTTTTACTTGTTGCTCGTTACAAATTATCTTATCACAAAACTATCTGTTACCACTTATTTCAGTACTTGCAGAGAATACCTTGCTGGAAACCGCTTATCATTTCCTTCCGCTCCTCGTTGGGTTTGACACTCTTACTTATCGAAAGGACTATGATAGATCCCCTATACTTGTGGGTCATCAAGACTCTTTTCTGGCGCCGTTGCCGGGGAGTGAAGCGCCTTTGGTAGGTGGAATTTGGTAAGGAAAAGTTTATATAGTGTTCTGAAATTTAGTGTCACTTGTTACCATGGAAGGTAATCCTCTGAGGGGCTTGTTCGGGGTATATTCACCCCGACCATTAGAGCAAAGAGTTGCTCCTCAACCTACTGAAAATGAAAATGCTTGCTTTGAAGTTCCATCGGGTATGATAGAAAAACTGCTAGCTAATCCTTTTTTAGGAGATGGAACAAAACATCCTGATGAACATCTGATATATGTGGATCAAGTTTGTGGATTATTTAAGCTTGCAGGTGTACCCAGAGATGTTGTTAAAAAGAAGGTCTTCCCTTTATCTTTGTGGGGAGATGCATCGACATGGTATAGGCTATGCAATGATATGAAGTCTTGGAATTACAAACGATTGAAATTCGAATTTCATCAGAAGTTTTATCCTATGCACCTTGTTCATCGTGATCGCAATTATATATATAATTTTTGGCCTCGCGAAGGAGAAAGTATCGCTCAAGCTTGGGGGAGGCTTAAATCAATGTTATATTCATGCCCCAATCATGAGCTCTCAAGAGAAATGATTATTCAAAAAATTTATGCTCGGCTTTCTGGTAACAATCGCACCATGCTTGATACTTCTTGGGCTGACTCTTTTATGATGAAGACTATTGAATTCAAATTTTTATGCTCGGCTTTCTTATCTTCAGAAACCACCTTTCCCTGTTAGGATAAAGGATCATGCTAAAGCTTCAACTGTTGTTTGTAAAAGCAATATTAAAACATATACACCTCCTGAGCAAGTTAAAGTTGAACCTAATATTGCTATTGTTAAAGATCTCTTGTCTGATAATATAGATGGGCATGTTATTTATTTCTGTAATGAAACTGCTAGAATTGCTAAACCCCGTGATAAAGACAAACCTAGACCTGTGGTAGGCATGCCTGTTATTTCTGTTAAAATAGGAGATCATTGTTATCATGGCTTATGTGATATGGGTGCTGGTGCTAGTGCAATACCTAATTCCTTATACAAAGAAGTTATGCATGATATTGCACCTGCTGAGATGGAAGATATTGATGTCACAATTAAACTTGCCAATAGAGATACTATTTCACCAATGGGAATTATTAGAGATGTTGAAGTCTTATGTGGGGAAAACTAAATATCCTGCTGATTTTCTTGTTCTTGGTTCCCCACAAGATAGCTTTTGTCCCATTATATTTGGTAGACCCTTCTTAAATACTGTTAATGCTACCATAGATTGCAAAAGGGATGTTGTTACTATCGGTTTAGATGATATGACTCATGAATTTAATTTTTCTAAATTTAGTAGACAACACCGTGAAGAATAATTACCTAGTAAGGATGAAATTATTGGTCTTGCTTCTATTGTCGTACCTCCTAGTGATCCTTTAGAACAATACTTGCTAGACCATGAAAATGATATGTTTATGAATGAAAGAAGGGAATTAGATGAAGTATTCTTTAAACAGGAACCTATTCTCAAAAAATTTACCTGTTGAAATCCTAGGGGATCCTCCTCCACCCAAGGGTGATCCCGTGTTTGAGCTTAAACCGTTACCTGATACTCTTAAATATGCTTATCTTGATGAGAAAAAGATATATCATGTTATTATTAGTGCTAACCTTTCAGAGCATGAAGAAGAGAGATTATTGAAAAATCTGAAGAAGCACTGTGCTGCTATTGGGTATACTCTTGATGATCTTAAGGGCATTAGTCCCACTCTATGTCAACATAAAATTAATTTGGAAGAAGATGCTAAACCAGTTCGTGATCATCAACGCCGGCTGAATCCTAAAATGAAAGTAGTGGTAAGAAAGGAGATACTAAAGCTCCTTGAGGCAGGTATAATTTATCTCGTTGCTGATAGTCAGTGGGTAAGCCCTGTCCATTGTGTCCCTAAGAAGGGAGGTATTATTGTTGTTCCTAATGATAAAGATGAATTGATTCCTCAAAGAATTATTATAGGTTATAGGATGGTAACTGATTTCCGCAAATTAAATAAGGCTACTAAAAAGATCATTACCCCTTGCCTTTTATCGATCAAATGCTAGAGATATTGTCCAAACATACACATTTTTGCTTTCTAGATGGTTATTCTAGTTTCTCTCAAATACATGTGTCAGCCAAAGATCAATCAAAGACTACTTTACATGCCCTTTTGGTACTTTTTGTTATAGACGTATGCCTTTTGGTTTATGTAATGCACCTGCTACCTTTCAAAGATGCATGATGGCTATATTCTCTGACTTTTGTGAAAAGATTTGTGAGGTTTTCATGGACGACTTTTCCGTCTATGGATCTTCTTTTGATGATTGCTTGAGCAACCTTGATCGAGTTTTGCAGAGATGTGAAGAAACTAATCTTGTCTTGAATTGGGAAAAGTGCCATTTTATTTTAATGAAGGTATTGTCTTGGGGCACAAAGTTTCTGAAAGAGGTATTGAAGTTGACAAAGCCAAGGTTGATGCTATTGAAAAGATGCCATGTCCCAAGGACATTAAAGGTATAAGCAGTTTCCTTGGTCATGCCAGTTTTTATAGGAGGTTCATTAAGGACTTCTCAAAAACTTCTCGGCCTCTGACTAATTTATTACAAAAAGATATACCATTTGTCTTTGATGATGATTGTGTAGAAGCATTTGAAATACTTACGAAAGCATTGACCTCTGCACCTATTGTTCAGCCACCTGATTGGAATTTACCCTTTGAAATTATGTGTGATGCTAGTGATTATGCTGTAGGTGCTGTTCTAGGACAAAAAGTTGATAAGAAACTAAATGTTATTCAATATGCTAGTAAAACTCTAGGCAATGCTCAAAGAAATTATGCTACTACTGAAAAAGAATTCTTAGGAGTTGTATTTTCTTGTGATAAGTTTAGACCATATATTGTTGATTCTAAAGTAACTATTCACACTGATCATGCTGCTATTAAATATCTTATGGAAAAGAAAGATGCTAAACCTAGACTTATTAGATGGGTTCTCTTACTACAAGAATTTGATTTGCATATTGTTGATAGAAAAGGAGCTGAGAACCCCATTGCAGACAACTTGTCTAGGTTAGAAAATGTGCTTGATGACCCACTACCTATTGATGATAGCTTCCCTGATGAGTAATTAAATGTCATAAATGCCTCCAATACCGCTCCATGGTATGCTGATTATGCTAATTACATTGTTGCTAAGTTTATACCACCTAGTTTCACATACCAGCAAAAGAAAAAGTTCTTCTATGATTTGAGGCATTACTTTTGGGATGACCCACATCTTTATAAAGAAGGAGTAGATGGTGTTATTAGACGTTGTGTACCTGAGCATGAATAGGAACAGATCCTACGCAAGTGTCACTCCGAAGCTTATGGAGGACACCATGCTGGAGATAGAACTACACATAAGGTACTGCAATCTGGTTTTTATTGGCCTACTCTCTTTAAGGATGCCCGTAAGTTTGTCTTATCTTGTGATGAATATCAAAGAGTTGGTAATATGAGTAGACGTCAAGAAATGCCTATGAATTATTCACTTGTTATTGAACCATTTGATGTTTGGGGCTTTGACTATATGGGACCTTTTCCTTCCTCTAATGGTTATACACATATTTTAGTTGCTGTTGATTACGTTACTAAGTGGGTAGAAGCTATTCCAACTAGTAGTGTTGATCATAACACTTCTATTAAAATGCTTAAAGAAGTTATTTTTCCAAGATTTGGAGTCCCTAGATATTTAATGACTGATGGTGGTTCACATTTTATTCATGGTGCTTTCCGTAAATTCTTGCTAAATATGATGTTAATCATAGAATTGCATCTCCTTATCACCCTCAGTCTAGTGGTAAAGTAGAATTGAGTAATAGAGAACTCAAATTAATTTTCAAAAGACTGTTAATAGGTCTAGAAAGAATTGGTCCAAGAAACTTGATGATGCATTATGGGCCTATAGAACTGCATATAAAAATCCTATGGGTATGTCTCCGTATAAAATGGTCTATGGAAAAGCATGTCACTTACCTCTCGAACTAGAACACAAGGCTTATTGGGCTATTAAAGAACTTAATTATGATTTTAAACTTGCCGGTGAGAAGAGGTTATTTGATATTAGCTCACTTGATGAATGGAGAACCCAAGCCTACGAAAATGCCAAGTTGTTTAAAGAAAAAGTTAAAAGATGGCATGACAAAAGGATACAAAAGCGTGAGTTTAATGTAGGTGATTATGTATTGCTATACAACTCTCATTTAAGATTTTTTGCAGGAAAGCTTCTCTCTAAATGGGAAGGTCCTTATGTTATCGAGGAGGTCTACCGTTCCGGTGCCATAAAAATCAACAACTTTGAAGGCACAAATCCGAAGGTGGTGAACGGTCAAAGAATCAAACATTATATATCAGGTAATCTCATAAATGTTGAAACCGATGTTATTGAAACCATAACCCCGAAGGAATACATAAGGGACACTTTCCAGAATGTTTCAGACTCCGAAAAGGAATAGGTATGTGGTACGGTAAGTGTCGGTGTCAAAACCGGCGGATCTTGGGTAGGGGGTCCCGAACTGTGCATCTAAGGCGGATGGTAATAGGAGGCAGGGGACATGATGTTTTACCCAGGTTTGGGCCCTCTTGATGGAGGTAAAACCCTACGTCCTGCTTGATTTATTCTTGATAATATGCGTAGTACAAGAGTTGATCTACCATGAGATCGGAGAGGCTAAACCCTAGAAGCTAGCCTATGGTATGATTGTATGTTGTCCTACGGACTAAAACCCTCCGGTTTATATAGACACCGGAAGGGGCTAGGGTTACACAAGGTCGGTTACAAAGGAGGAGATATACATATCCGTATTGCCTAGCTTGCCTTCCACGCCAAGTAGAGTCCCATCCGGACACGGGACGAAGTCTTCAATCTTGTATCTTCATAGTCCAACAGTCCGGCCAAAGGATATAGTCCGGCTGTCCGGAGACCCCCTAATCTAGGACTCCCTCAGTAGCCCCTGAACCAGGCTTCAATGACGATGAGTCCGGCGCGCAGTGTTGTCTTCGGCATTGCAAGGCGGGTTCCTCCTCCGAATACACCATGGAAGAATTCGAATACAAGGATAGTGTCCGACCTTGCAAAATAAGTTCCACATACCATAGTAGAGAGAATAATATTACCACGAATTTAATCTGCTGACACGTTTTGGCAGCATGACATAATGCCACGGCCCGGTAATTATTTGAACCGTTTTTCTTTAACCAGCCCTACACATAACGTGAGGCGGTTTCTTGACACGCCTTGTCAAAGCAGAGATCGTGTTCCCCTTATTACGGGATTCTCATCAATACGGGCGTGGGTAACTCAACCGCGCCATCAATTATGGCGCTTGGGGGATAAGCGAGTTTTACCAGGCTAGTGGGGGCGCATAGTTTAGTCTGCCCTTATAAAGGGATAAGATCTCACCTTTTTCTACCCACGCCTTCTTCCTCCTTGCTCATGCATTCTCGCGCACTCGAGCTCCAGTGCCCAAGTCCGCATCCTCCTTATCAACTCTCTCCAAACATGTCCGGAGCGGGAGGCAAGTGGATGGCCTCCTCCATCACGGAGGGGCACATCAAAAAGTTATGTGGAGCCGGATACTTAGCTGCGGATATCGCGCACCGGCTGCTAGCCGCGGGGCGGGTCGTCCCTACCCCGGAACCTCGCGAAAGGGTGGTTTTCCTCCCCCACTTCGTCCGCGGACTGGGGTTTCCCCTCCATCCATTCGTCCGCGGCCTCATGTTCTATTATGGACTAGACTTTCATGATCTGGCCCCGAATTTCATCCTCAACATCTCGACGTTCATTGTCGTGTGCGAGGCTTTCCTTCGCATCCGGCCCCACTTCAGCTTGTGGCTGAAGACCTTCAATATCAAGCCGAAGGTGGAGAGCGGCCAACAAGCGGAATGCGGCGGAGCCATGGTGGAAAAAATGCCCAATGTTATATGGCTCGAGGGCTCCTTCATGGAGACCATAAAGGGGTGGCAATCGGGGTGGTTCTACATCACCGAGCCACACGACACCAACTGGGTGGCGGCCCCCGAGTTTAGATCTGGAATCCCCACGCGGCTCACTTCCTGGAAGGAGAAGGGCCTGTCCTAGGGTTCATCGGTGGAGCTGGACGGACTCCAGAAGTGTATCCGGAACATGATAAGCAAGAAACTTAAGCTTGTCAACATAGTCCAGGTCATGCTCTTCCGCCGAATCCTCCCGTGTCAACAACGGGATTTCAACTTATGGGAGTTCGACCCGGCCCGGCACCAAACTCTAAGCGAGCTCTTCGACATGATGCATAAAGACATCTGGAGGGTGCTGTTCAAGGGCGCTGAGGTCCCTCCTTCTCTTACCGAGGATCGCGGGCTAAGCGTGAAGCGTTCTGCGAATCTGGTAAGTTCTGTACATCCAATAGGGTGTTTATTTCCCATAGCTTAATCATGTGCGGGGTCTGAGCTGCCATGCCTTTGGCAGGACTGGGTGGAGACATTGGAGCAGATCAACTGTCTGGCCCCTCTGCCCGAAGACCCTGCTGACGCTCTCCTGACAGAGATGCGGACTCCGGCTCCTTATGAGGTGCCGGATAAGACCAAGAAGAAGGCCAAGGGAACCCGAAAGAGTTCCCGGCGCCAGGTGGTATCGGACTCATCGTCCGATAACTCCGAGACGCACTCCTCCCACAAAAACGAGGAGAAGGAAGACGAAGACTCTCCCCCTCCAGCCGGGGGAGACAAGAAGAGGAAGGCCGCCCCAACCGGGGAGGCCGAAGGGTCCAAGAAGGGAAGGACTCTCCTTCCGAACTGTTCCACCATCGTTTTCGACGGCGAAGACGAGTGGCTGCTCAGGGCCAAGCCCCTGGCGAAGTCGTAAGTATTCGGATACCAGAGTAACTCATAGCATACCTTTACCGCACTGCTTCTCCTAACGTCGAATATGATTATGCAGTCCGCCCCAAGCCCGTATCGATGTATCATCGTCGGACGGTTCCTTGGACTCGTCGGACATGAACAGTGATACACTTCCAACCGCCACCTCTCCTTGCCCTACGGAAAATGCCGAGGTACTGTCTCAGGGGGCACCGAGCCGGGGGGAGACAGTCCCGGAGGTGCCTCAAGGCGACCTTCCGAACTCCAGGAGCAAAGGGAGCAAGGCTCCCGGGGGCTCCAAGTTCAGCTCTCAGCCGAACACCACGCCGGAACCTCCAGTGGTTCCAGACTCGGGCAGGCGGCCCCCTTCCAAAAGGGGCAAGACGCCCGTGCCGGTGACCTCTGTCCATCCAGAGGCACCGGACAACCTGCTGGGAGCGCTTCATGGCGCTTCCATCGACGAAGAGCACCGCACTATTATGAGTGTGGTGATTAAGAAGGTTCAGTCCGCCAAGAGCGGACTGACTGAAGCCTGTGCCAGCCTTCTAACAGGCTTTGAGGTAAGTATTTAAAATATAGGAAAAATATTACCGCATAGACAGTAGCCCCTAATTCTCTGTTTGGTGTTCACAAAGAAAAGCCGAATAGAGGATCAAATAATATATGCAGGAGTCTAATATAAGTATGTCGGTATGCGTATGCAGGCTTCGCTGCTGACCTCTGCCGCACTGACTGCGGAGGTCGCCGCACTGAAGCAGGACCTCGAGGGGTCCAAGAAAGAGCTCGGCCTTGCCAAGAGGCAGCTCGAGGAGAACAAAGGTAAGTAATACCTTGTCTATATATATAATGTGGTTGCGAAATGACAGGATCATCATGAATGTGCCAGGGGCCACGACCGAAGTGGCCTAAAGCAAGCGCTATCCGAGGCCGAAGACAAAGCGTCCAAGGAGTGCACCGAGCAGGAAAAGCAAGAGGCATGGGTGGGCGAGGTGCAGCAAGAGCTCCAAGCTCTCGTGACGAAGCATGGGGCGTTGGAGCTTGACTCGAAGACGCGAGAGTCTGAGCTTGCCGCGGCCCTCAAGAGCGCAAAGAATGCCAAGGCTGAAGCCCAAAAGGCCCTCCAGGAGATTGAGGCGATGAGGAACATAGCGGTGAGTAAGGCATTCAATATGCAAAGCAAGCATGTGAAAGTAAATTACTTGTTACTTACCCGAGTCCGGAGCTCTCCAGGAGCATTCGCAGATTTGCCCCGTAGCGTGTCGGATGCCACGAAGTTTTACCAGGCTGAGGAGGGAAGCCCAATGGAGAAGCTGTTCTGGTCTCAGTATACTGGGACCGAACACCCGATGCCTATGAGCGACCAACTGAAGCAACTGGTCGAGCTGCACAAGGCGGCCGAACAGGCCATGAGGGGCCTTATAGTCCGAATGTGGCCTGGCGACTCCCTTCCCAATAGCTACTTTGGCCTGGTGAGGCGGCTTATGGATGCCTGCCCACGGCTGGAGGCCATAAAACGGTATGTCTGCATCGAGGGTGCACGCCGGGCCTTTGCCCGTGCGAAGGTGCACTGGGCCAAGATGGACGCTAAGAAGCTGGTGAAGGAGGGGCCACCGCAGGGCAAGGAGCATCGCCACGCCGAAATGTATTATGAGGGTGTCCTGAAGGGTGCCCGTCTTGTGGCGGACGAGTGTGCAAAAGATGTAATTTTTGAATGAACTTGTTCGCGTGATCCTGTATTATGAAAACTTGTTCATGTGCGATATGCAACACTTGCTTGAATTTAAAATATTACCTTCTGTGCGGCTGTTTATCAAATCTGAGAGATGGCTAGTCGTCGGCTTCTGCCCCCATGCCATGAGTGCTGGGGTGTTCGGGATAAACCTGAGCACTCTTTTTCCCATTGTTGGGTCCTTCGAGGTAGGTGCTTAGCACAACGAACAAGGCAACCGGACTATAATGCTTTATCACTCTCACTTAGCCATAGAATTCTACAATTTTAAATTTTGGCGAAGCCCCTAGTATCCGGAAGGACGAATTCGAGGCGCTATACACGCCTTAAGCCGGACAAAGCCGACTCCTCGCTCTAAGCGGCATAAGTCTTTAGGGACTCGGAACCTCTCGAACAGCGACCAGCTCTCACCTTATCATGACAGTCAGTTTTAGCTTTCTCTACTGAGGTGCTTAGCCCAGCTGAACCGGGGCACAATCGCAGTAGTTCTCCCAGTGCTACCTTAGCCGATATAGCGGAATGTAAGGTACCAAAACATGGGAGCCGGGCAAACCCAACTATTTACCCAAGACATGATTCGGAGTTGATGCATATAATGCTATAAGTTCAGGGTGCCGCACTATCAAAAGTGTTCGGACTTCTCACGCCGTATTATGGGGTATGCTTAAGCCCCTAGCGTATTGGCCATACCAGAGTGTACGGGTGCTGGATGTCATGAATGAACATATATATATATATATATATATATATATATATAAGAAGAATAGAGAATGTGATAATAGTCTAGCGCTATGCATTGTTTATTCAAAAGGTGCGCTAAAGCAGAATGATACAAGTAGTGCGATAAGCAAAAAGTAGGACTATTTGACATGTCCCCTCCAAGGGCAAGTTGAGGAATGGTATTTAAAGCGGGTATTTCACTCGTTGTCAGAGACCACCTGGGAGTTCTGTGATGCGACGTAGCTTTCTGCCTCCTTGGTTGTTGCATCGTGTGTCCGGCAACCATACTGTCGGACAGGGTTTCTAGAGATTAAAGTCCTAAAAAGAGAAAAAAATAACAAAGCAGGAAGCCCCTAGTGCGGTTAAGCCGCGTCTTGGGGCGTGTTGTAGTCATGCCCCCCTCCCCACCTGTGCCCATGGTATTTTTAATGCGTAATTACGTACGCGTGGCACGGATTTCACCGTTTGGCTGGTACTGGGGTGGGGTCCGCATTGCTATGCAAGCTCGAAACGTGCCAGGCGGTCTTGTTGCTGATTACTCCGGGCGCGCTTGAAGGTGTCCGGGTCTTGAATTGCTGAACTGGTGGAGTGCCTTAAGAGGCTGCTTTGCGCTTCTGCTACGAGGGCCGCAGTGTGCTCCTCCGTACAGAGAGAGTGCTCTGTGTTTCCATTGATTGTGATGACCCCCGAGGTCCTGCCATCTTGAGCTTGAGATATGCATAGTGTGGTACTGCGTTGAATCTCGCGAATGCGGTTCGCCCGAGCAGTGCATGATAGCCACTGCAAAACGGGACTATATCAAAGATTAACTCCACGCTTCGGAAGTTATCCGGGGATCCGAAGACCACTTCCAGTGTGACTGAGCCTGTGCAATGGGCCTCTACACCTGGTATGACGCCTTTAAAGGTCGTTTTTGTGGGTTTGATCCTTGAGGGGTCTATACCCATTTTGCGCACTGTGTCCTGATAAAGCAGGTTCAGGCTGCTGCCACCGTCCATAAGGACTCGAGTGAGGTGAAATCCGTCGATGATTGGGTCTAGGACCAGTGCGGCGAATCCGCCATGACGGATACTAGTGGGGTGGTCTCAGCGATCGAAGGTGATCGGACAGGAGGACCATGGGTTGAAGTTTGGGGCGACTGGCTCCAACGCATATACGTCCCTTAACGCATGCTTCCGCTCCCTCTTGGGGATGTGGGTTGCGTATATCATGTTCACCGTCCACACTTGTGGGGGGAACCTCTTCTGTCCTCCGGTGTTCGGCGGCCGGGGCTCCTCCTCGTTATCGTTGTGTGACCCCTTATCTCTATTTTCGGCATTTAACTTGTCGGCCTGCTTGAACACCCAACAATCCCTGTTGGTGTGTGTCATTGTCAAAACCGGCGGATCTCGGGTAGGGGGTCCCGAACTGTGCGTCTAGGCGGATGGTAACAGGAGGCAGGGGACATTATGTTTTACCTAGGTTCGGGCCCTCTTGATGGAGGTAAAACCCTAAGTCCTGCTTGATTTATTCTTGATGATATGGGTATTACAAGAGTTGATCTACCACAAGATCGGAGAGGCTAAACCCTAGAAGCTAGCCTATGGTATGATTGTATGTTGTCCTACCGACTAAAACCCTTCGGTTTATATAGACACTGGAGGGGGCTAGGGTTACACAAGGTCGGTTACAAAGGAGGAGATATACATATCCGTATTGCCTAGCTTGCCTTCCACGCCAAGTAGAGTCCCATCCGGACACGGGACGAAGTCTTCAATCTTGTATCTTCATAGTCCAACAGTCTGGCCAAAGGATATAGTCCGGCTGTCCGGAGACCCCCTAATCTAGGACTCCCTCAGTAGCCCCTGAACTAGGCTTCAATGACGATGAGTCCGACGCGCAGTGTTGTCTTCGGCATTGCAAGGTAGGTTCCTCCTCCAAACACATCACAGAAGAGTTTGAATACTAGGATAGTGTCCGACCCTGCAAAATAAGTTCCACATACCACTGTAGAGAGAATAATATTTCCACAAATCTTAATCTGCTAACACGCTCTGGCAACATGACATCGGGCCATGGCTCGGTGATTTATTCGAACCGTTTTTCTTCAACCAGCTCCACACATAATGCGAGGCGGTTTCTTGACACGTCTTCTCAAAGTAGAGATCATGTTCCCTTAATTACGGGATTCTCATCAATACGGTCGTGGGTAACCCAACCGTGCCTAAGTCTCCTAGATTTTAGGCAAGTCCCAAACGGCGACTAGGAGGACGCTTGATATTCACCCTCTTTATAAAGGGACAAGGCTTTTACTTTTTTTCCCTCCCGTGCTCAATGGAATCCTTCCCATGCCTCGAGTTCTAACACCCAAAGCCCAGGTCAGGTGCTTCGGACCTTCAATCATGTCCGGATCTAGCCTTCAAGGCCAGTGGATGCCCTCCTCCGTTATGGAAGAGGATATCAAGAAGTTGAGGGAGGCCAGATACCTGACCGCCGAGGTTACGCATCGGCTGCCTGCTCGAGGGCAGGTCGTCCCTACTCCCGAACCCAACGAGAATGTTGTGTTCGTCTCCCACTTCCTCCGAGGTCTAGGCCTCACTCTGGATCCCTTCGTGAGGGGTTTGATGTTCTATTACAGGCTAGATTTCCATGATCTAGCCCCGGACTCCTTTCTCCACATCTCGGCATTTATTGTCGTATGTGAGGCCTTCCTCCACATTACCCCTCACTTCGGCATTGACGTGAAGTCGAATATGGTCGAGGGGCAGCATGTAGCGTGCGGAGGCGCATTAATAAGCAAGATCGCTGGAGCTCCATGGCCAAAGGGTTCCTTTCCAGAGGTGTCCGGATTATGGCAACGGGAGTGGTTTTACATCACAGCTCCCAGAAGTGCCAAGTGGGTGGCTGCCCCTGCTTTCCGCTAGGGCCCTCCACCCCAACTGATGTCATGGATTAGCAGAGGGCTGAGCTGGGGTCCAGCCAAGGATGTGCCTATACTGCAGAGCCGCATTCAAGATCTCTTCGAAGGAGATTTCAGTCTAGTTATGGTGGTGCAAGTCATGCTGGTTCGTCGAGTCCAGCCTTGCAAACGCCGGCCCCTCCGCATGTCGGAGTTCAACCCAGAAGTACTGCGCACTATTCAGAATTTCATCGGCCTGACGCACGAGGAGATATATAAATCATTCTTCGGACCCCAAATAGAGTGTCCGGATACTACCGAGGATGTGGGCCTGAGCAGCAACTGCACCGCCGACCAAGTAAGTAATCCTCTAGCCGAACACACCGTCTTTCATTTATCATGACGTCATTCTGAGAAATCGCTCTTTGACTAGGACTGGCTAACAAAGGCAAAGATGATTAGGTGTTCGGCCCCCCTTCCTGAGGGTTTGGACAATCCGATACTGGAAAAGATGCTCGAGCTAGCACCTTGCCCAGAGCCCTTAAAGGAAGATAAAGGGGGGAATAATGAGGGCGAAAGCGGGCCCCCGTCGCTACCAATTCCAAACGAGGGAATGAGCGCCTCCGCAAGGGAGGATAACAGAGGGGAAGAATCCGACATTCACTTGCCCCGGGGAAGGAAGAGGACCGCCTTTGAAGATCCGAAAGCCAAGGCTTCCAAACAGGAGAAGAAATCTCCACCAGAGGGTCCGGCCCCGGAGGGTGCTCTTGCCACACAAAGTCCGTGCGGAGATCAGCCCTCTAACGAGCTGTAAGTTATCGAAAAATACTTGATAGTAAAGATATTCTACCTTTATTCCAAGGAAAATAATGGAAGCATTTATCTTGCAGTTCGGATCTCAGCCCTTCTCAGCAAAGCTCCTCTTCGGGGGATCTTCTTCCAGAGATGATGGAGAGTGAAATGCCTCCCCTGGACTCCTCCGCTCAAGAAGCGGGCGACCTTGAAGTGTCGTCTCGGAGGGCCTCCCCGGATCCTGTGAGGCCAGAAGATAATCCTATGGTCACCCGAAGTCCCTAGTATCCGGATCTTGAAGAGAGCAAACAGAAGAGTCCGGCACCGTCTGGTATGCGGTCGGACGTACTGAGGGAGCTGTTGGAGCGAGCGGCCATCTCAGAAGAACTCCGTATGTTGATGGGTACGGTGATGGAAAGAATTTCGTCCGCCGAAAGCGGATTGCATGAGGCCTTTATGAGTCTACTGACGGTCTTTGAGGTACGTGAAATGATATACTTTTTGATAGTACCGCACATTTTTAGGTGTGCCCTGTGTAGAGACTAGCCCCTAAGACTCTGGTTGTCGTCGATAACAGCAGCGAACAGAGGATCGTAGTCCCAGTTAATAACCAAACTGCCTTTATGTGCAGGTGGCTGGAGCTCCGGTGGCTGGCCGGACTCATGAGATTGCCAAACTAAAGCGGCAACTTGATGCGGCGGATGCCGACATCGAGCTTGTTAATAAGCGGCTTGACGAGGCACAGGGTAAGTGATATTTTTTGGTGAATGTCACATGGTAAGAGCAGCGTAACGCCAGTATCTTTAATATGTTGTGACTGCAGATGGAGCTGCCACCTTGGAGACCCTTCGGGAGGAACTTGCCCGAGCCAAGGAACAAGCAAGAATTAGTAATGCGGCCGCTTTAAAGGCGGCCGAAGACTTAATAGCCGAGAAGGCTGCGCATGGCGAGACCAAAGAGAAGATGGCCGAAATGGATGTAAAGTTAAAAGACACAGCCGACTATTGCCGGTTCCTTGAAGAAGAAAACCAGGCGAAGGCGACGGACCTTGAAAAGGCCACGATGGCAACCAAAGACACCCGGTCTGCCATGAGAGCGAGGAAGGAAGAGCTGTGTGAAGCCGGGGATATTGTGGCTGGAAAGCCTTTTATGCTGCGAAGGAAGTTCGGAGATCCGCGGTATGCCCCTCTGGATCGGCTGTGGAGTTTGGCAGACGCATATCTGGACTTGGCGGCGAGCGCTGTCGATGCGGCCGAATACTTCCGAGATCAGACGGATCATGAAGTGGACAAGCTGTTCTGGTCGCAATTCAACGTTCCAGAGCGTCCGCTCCCATTGACTGATCAGCTTGCCGAATGGGCCGAACTCAATAGATTGTCCGGACTCGGCATGCAGTCCGTCGTAGACCATCTGTGGCCGGAAAGGCCGAAGCCGAACAACTATTTCAGCTTGATGCAGCAGTTCCTTGGTGCGGTGCCATGTATTAATGCGATGAAGAGGTCGGCGTGCATAGAAGGCTCGCGGATGGCCCGTGCATGTGTCAAAGCATACTGGGTGGAGATGGATGCCACTACTGTTGCGGCACAGGGTTCGGCCATAGGCCGAGTGGTTGCCGAGCACTATTTCAAAGAAGTTCTCGAGGGTGCTCGTTTGATAGAGGCCTAGTGCTCGAAGAATATTATGTTTGAGTGACATGTATTCCCATTGTAAAAACAATGTTTATGAAATTTATTAAGGCTGTATTTATACTTTTGCCTGAAAGTAATATGATGCCTCCTGTGCGGCCGTTTATGTATATATGTATATAACCTGAAAGATTGCAGTCGTCGGCTTCAACCCCCATGCATATAATGCGAAGGTGTTCGTAGAAGACGCGTGTTCACAATTAATCCAACGTCTTGGTCCTATTAAGGAGGTGATAGCACAGCGAACGAGGCAACCGGACTATAATGCTTTAACACTTTCACTTAGCCATAGGAGTTTGACGGTGGGGCTACTATATAGCCCTTGGTGGCTCCGCACTCTCCCGAATTCGGGGTGCGTACATGCCTGGCCGGGAAACGGCCCTTCGTTAAGGTGGAGGAATTCTAAGATTCCGATAGGTCATCGAGTGGTTGACCAGTCTCACGCTATATCATGACAGTCAGTTTTCGGCTTTCTCTACTGAGGTGCTTGTCCAGATGAACCAGGGCACAATCGCAGTAGTTCTCCTGGCGCCGCCTTAGCCGATAGAGCGGAACATAAGGCAGCAAAACACAGGAGCCGGGCAAACCCAACATTTGACCAAAGACATGATTCGGAGCTGATGCATATAAGGCCAAACTCGCGACGCCGAACACTTCCTGATATATAACCTCTATCACTGAATATTTCCATTTACTGTAATGATGCCACGTGGACCGGGCATCTTAAGCATGAGGGAAGCGTAATGCAGTATTGCATTAAAGCGAGTGAAAGCTTCGCATCCAAGTAGTGTTTGATAGCCACTTTGGAACAGAGCAATGTGGAAGGTTAAATTTTCGCTACGGAAGTTATCGGGGAAGCCGAATATAACCTCTAGTAGCAGGGAGCCCGTGCAATGAGCCCCTGGGCCTGGCGTTACTCCTTTAAAGGTAGTATTGTTGTGGCAAATTTTCGTTGGGTCTATCCCCATTTTGCGGATTGTGTCCTGATATATCAGGTTTAGACTGCTGCCACCGTCCATCAGGACTAGTATGAAGTGGTATCCGTCAATTATTGGATCTAATACCAAGGCAGTCCAACCTGCGTGCCGGATACTTGCCGAGTAATCTTGATGGTCGAAGGTGATCGGTTGAGACGGCCAGTGGCAGAACTCCATGGTGATAGGCCCTTGGGCATATTTATCTGGGAGTGCCGATTTGTTTCTCCCCTTTATCACGTGTAACACGTTTACTGTTTTGACTTCTGGTGGAAATTTCTTCTGTTCCCCAGTGCTTTGCTTGCGAGGCTCATCTTCGTCTTCGCTTGGTGTATCCTGCCCCTTATGTTCGGTGTATAACTTGCCGGACTGCTTGAAGACCCAACATTCTCTGTGGGTATGATTTGCAGGTTTATCGGGGGTGCTATGGATCTGACATATTTGGTCCAGAATTTTGTTTAGGCTAGACAGTTCATCTCTGGCGCCTTTAGAGGGCGGCTTCTGCTGACCTGGCAAGAGCTTCTGAATCCGGCGTTTACCGCCATGCTCTTCGGGCTGTCTTCTTTACTCTGGTGCTTATTATTTTTGCTGCGTCGTGATTTCCCGTTTCCATCTCTAACTTCGGATGTACTTTGGTCGCTGGTGCTGCATCGGGCTAGCCAGCTGTCCTCGCCCGCTCAAAAGCAGGTCATGAGGATTGTTAATGCTGCCATTGTTCTCGGCTTTTCTTGGCCGAGATGTCTGGCGAGCCATTCGTCTCGGACGCTGTGCTTAAAGGCTGCCAAGGCTTCGGCGTCCGGACAGTCAACTATTTGGTTCTTTTTAGTAAGAAACCTATTCCAAAGCTTTCGGGCTGTTGAGTTATATGACTCAAATCATCCGCATCCGGAGGTCGGACATAAGTCCCTTGAAAATTCGCCCGAAAAGTGTCTTCGAGCTCTTCCCTGCTTCTAATGGAGCTTTCGGGGAGGCTTTTAAGCCAGTGCCGAGCTGGCCCTTTGAGCTTGAGGGGTAAGTACTTGATGGCATGGAGATCATCTCCTCGAGCCATATGGATATGGAGGATATAGTCCTCAATCCAGACCCTAGGGTCTGTTGTTCCGTCGTATGCCTCTATGTTTACGGGTTTGAATCCCTCTGGAAATTCATGGACCAGCACCTCATTGGTGAAACATAGGGTGTGTGCGGCACCCCTGTATCTGGGTGTACCATGGTGTTCGGATGTTTGTTGTGTTGCATCATATGCCGGAGCGCGCTTGTGTGGTCCATAAATGGATCTGGTTGCGCCGTCCTTTTGATGCGAGCCCTCGCGTGGATCGCGTATTGGCTCATGTGCGGTGTTGTTCGCCGCTCTATGTTGGCCGTGAGGTCGTCTATCCGGTCGGATGGCCATTTTAATTTTTGGTTGCGGGGGATCTAAGGCCTTCTCATCGAATTCAGGTAGCAACTTCCGCTTCGGGTAGCTCTTGGTGTGGCGATTACCGCCGTACTTCGCTGCTGTGTTGAGTACTTTACTCCATCTGATTCTGAGTGTGTCTGGCGCAGCCTTGAGCCTTTGCTTCCGCTTTTTTAGACTCCTCGCAGTGGCAAGAAGCCTTTGATGGGCATTCTGTTGCCCTGGGTGTCTGTCCGGTGTGATGTCGCCCCGATTATTATCTTTGATAGAGTCGGGTTGTTTCGTTTGATTCTCCGTGTTGCCGTGGTCCGGCGATTGTTCACCCTGCTCTAACGCTGGGTCTATATGATCGTTGTTTATGCCGAGGCAGGATTTGGGGCGGCGCCTACGCCGCCGCTTTGACTGCTTCTCGAGGGGACAACCCTTCGTTGCGTCCTTCCGTTCCTCGTCGTCGTTTTCTTTTGGTGTATCCACCATCTATACGTCATGTGATAAAGTGGGCGTCCAGTGCCCTATGGGCAGTGGTTCCTGTTCGTCTCCTGCATCGTCGTCCATACCGTCGATGTCTTTGGAGTCGAAGTCGAGCATGTCGGTTAAGTCATCGATAGTAGCTACTAAGTGGGTGGTGGGTGGGCGGCGAATTTCTTCGTCATCCGCATCCCAATCCTGCCGAACATAGTTCGGCCAGGACTCTCCTGACAAGGAGAGAGACTTTAATGAATTCAGTATGTCACCAAAGGGCGAGTGTTGAAAGATATCCACGAAGGTGAACTCCATGATTGGCGCCCAGTCGGATTTGATAGGCACGGGCGCAGGCGGTTCGGAGTCCGTGGCCGGGGAAGGATTCGGCAGTTTGGCAACATGGCTCTCGTGAAGGGTAAGGTCGATATTCGGCTTGATCGCCGCTGAGGATACGGCCTCCGTGACGGGGTCTATCCACCCGTCCATGGATGGCGCAACTGGCTCCGAATTGAGGCTCGGAGCGGCTGCCGGTGCGATCTCCTGAATACGGTCCGATGGCAGAGCTAAATCTACTCATCGTGACCGCGTGCGCACAAGGCAGGGGCTCGAATCCGTCGAAGATCAAGTGTCCGCGGATATCGGCCGTGTAATTTAAGCTTCCAAACCTGACCTGATGGCCAGTGGCGTAGCTTTCCATCTGCTCCAGATGGCCAAGCGAGTTGGCCCGCAGTGCGAAGCCGCCGAACACAAAGATCTGTCCGGGGAGAAAAGTCTCACCCTGGACTGCATCGCTATCGACAATAGAAGGAGCCATCAAGCCTAACGGCAATGACACAGAGGAACTCTCAATGAAAGCACCAATGTTGGTGTCAAAACCGGCGGATCTCGGGTAGGGGGTCCCGAAGTGTGCGTCTAGGCGGATGGTAACAGGAGGCAGGGGACACGATGTTTTTCCCAGGTTCGGGCCCTCTTGATGGAGGTAAAACCCTATGTCCCGCTTGATTTATTCTTGATGATATGGGTATTACAAGAGTTGATCTACCACGAGATCAGAGAGGCTAAACCCTAAAAGCTAGCCTATGGTATGATTGTATGTTATCCTATGGACTAAAACCCTCCGGTTTATATAGACACCGGAGGGGGCTAGGGTTACACAAGGTCGGTTACAAAGGAGGAGATATACATATCCGTATTGCCTAGCTTGCCTTCCACGCCAAGTAGAGTCCCATCCAGACACGAGACGAAGTCTTCAATCTTGTATCTTCATAGTCCCACAGTCCGGCCAAAGGATATAGTCTGGCTGTCCGGAGACCCCCTAATCCAGGACTCCCTCAGTGTGGTTGGATGGCTTGTCGGGGGTGCCATTTATTTGACACGAGCGATCGAGTATACGGTCCAAACTAGATGGGCCCGGAGTGCTTCTTTTGAATGCCTTTTTCCGCTGACCGGGTTTAGAGCCTCTGAATCCGGCATTGAGTGTCGTATCCTCGGTATTGTCGCTGTTAATGTGGCGCTTGTGTTTGTTGTGGCGTGACCCGCCATTGCCATCCTTGGTATCCGAAGTACCATGGTTCTTTGATATATTATTGCTGCGAGCCAGCAAGCTGTCTTCTCCCACGCAAAAGCGGGTCATAAGTGTCGTGAGGACTGCCATAGATTTCGGCTTTTCCTGGCCAAGGTGTCGGGAGAGCCACTCGTCGCGGATGTTGTGCTTAAAAGCTCCATCCGGACAGTCGACAATTTGATTTTTCTTTGTTAGGAACCGTGTCCAGAATTGCCTGGCCAATTCCTCTAGCTGCTGAATTATGTGGCTCAGTCATCGGCATCTGGTGGTCACACATAAGTGCCCTGGAAGTTGTCAAGGAATGCGGCTTCCAGATCTTCCCAACAGCCAATGGATTCTGTTGGCAGGCTGTTGAGCCAATGTCGAGCTGGTCCTTTGAGTTTAAGTGGGAGGTATTTGATGGCGTGTAGATCGTCACCGCAGGCCATGTGGATGTGCAGGAGGAAGTCCTCGATCCATACCGCAGTATCTGTTATGCCGTCGTATGATTCTATATTTACGGGTTTGAAACCCTCTGGGATTTGATGATCCATTACTTCGTTTGTGAAGCATAGGCGGTGTGCGGCGCCTCTGTACTGGGCTATATAGCGACACAACTCAAATGAGTCTTGTCCGCTGTGTTCGGCCCGGCTGGACCTACTTTTACTGTATCCGGCGTGATGGTTATCGTCTCGCATAGTGGCGTGCCCTCGCGATCCGTAGATCGATCTTGCGTGTTTTGCTTTTTCCTCCAATACGTCTCGCAGGTCTGGCGTATTTCCCCATGTCTTGACATTTTTATTTGAGTGGCGTCGGGGTGCGGGCTGAGCTTTTGGCTGAAATGCCTCTCTATAGCGGCCACGAGGTGGCCGATCAGCCGCGTCATACGCTGGAGATGTAGGTTTTGGTGCTTCCTCCTCCAGTCGTGGTAGCAACATGCGCTTTGGGTAACTCTTGGAGGGGCGTTCGAGTTTATATTCCTCGGCCGCAAGGACTTCAGTCCATCTATCAGCTAGCAAATCTTGATCAGCTTGAAGCTGTTGTTGCTTTTTCTTAAGGCTATTTGTCGTGTCTATAAGTCGGCGCTTGAAGCGCTCTTGTTCGACGGGATCCTTAGGCACGACGAATTCGTCATCGTCGAGGTTTGCCTCGTCTTCGGAGGGAGGCATGTAATTATCATCCTCCGCTTCTCCATCTGCCGCTCTCTCGGGAGGGCTGGCTTCTCCATCCTCCTTCCCTAAATCTTGCTGGAGGGGATTTTTGTTGTCTTCGGCACTGTCCGGAGTGCTATTGTCTCCTATGCCGGTGTCACCGATTTTGCTTTGGCGAGACTTAGAGCGGCGCCGCTGACGTCGGCGCTTGGGTTGCTTCTTGGAGGGGTCATCCTCCGTTGTCCCGTCGCCATTGCCTTCTTTGGGTGTGTCTACCATATATATGTCATATGATGAGGTGGCTGTCCAGTGCCCTGTGGGAAGTGGTTCTTGTTCGGCTCCTGCATCGTCGTCCATGTCGTCGATGTGTTCGGAGTCGAAGTCGAGCATGTCGGTCAAATCATCGACAGTGGCTACTAAGTGGGTGGTGGGTGGGCGGCGAATTTCTTCGTCATCCGTATCCCAATCCTGTCGGACATAGTTCGGCTAGGACTCTCCTGGCAAGGAGAGAGACCTTAATGAGTTTAGTATGTCGCCGAAGGGCGAGTGCTGAAAAATATCCGCGGAGGTAAACTCCATGATTGGCGCCCAGTCGGACTCGATAGGCACGGGCGCAGGCGGTTTGGAGTCCGTGGCCGGGGAAGAATCCGGTAGTTCGGCGTTACGGCTCCCGTGAAGGGTAAGGTCGATACTCGGCTCGATCGCCGATGAGAGTGCGGCCTCCATGGCGGGGTCTATCCACCTGTCCATGGATGGCGCAACTGGCTCCGAATTGAGGGTCAGAGCGGTTGCTGGCGCGATCTCCTGAGCACTGTCCGATGTCAGAGCTAGATCCTGCTCATCGTGACCGTGTGGCGCACTAGGAAGGGGCTCGAATCCGTCGAAGATCAAGTCTCCGTGGATATTGGTCGTGTAGTTTAAGCTTCCAAACCTGACCTGGTGGCCAGGGGCATAACTCTCGATCTGCTCCAGATGTCCAAGCAAGTTGGCCTGTAGTGCGAAGCCGCCAAACACAAAGATCCGTCCGGGGAGAAAAGTCTCACCCTGAACTGCATCGCTATCGATGATTGAAGGAGCCATCAAGCCTAATGGTGACAACACAGAGGAACTCTTAATGAAAGCACCAATGTCGGTGTCAAAACCGGCTGATCTCGTCTAGGGGGTCCCGAACTGTGCGTCTAAGGCGGATGGTAACAGGAGGCAGGGGACACGATATTTTACCCAGGTTCGGGCCCTCTTGATGGAGGTAAAACCCTACATCCTGCTTGATTTATTCTTGATAATATGAGTAGTACAAGAGTTGATCTACCACGAGATCGGAGAGGCTAAAACCTAGAAGCTAGCCTATGGTATGATTGTATGTTGTCCTACGGACTAAAACCCTCCGGTTTATATAGACACCGGAAGGGGCTAGGGTTACACAAGGTCGGTTACAAAGGAGGAGATATACATATCAGTATTGCCTAGCTTGCCTTCCATGCCAAGTAGAGTCCCATCCGGACACGGGACGAAGTCTTCAATCTTGTATCTTCATAGTCCAACAGTCCGGCCAAAGGATATAGTCCGGCTGTCCGGAGACCCCCTAATCCAGGACTCCCTGAGTAAGTAAACCGACTCCAAAACAGTTTTTAAGGCAATATTTCTCTGTTTTGGAATATTTAGAAAAATAGAAAAATAAGCAGCAGTCCGGGAAGGACACGAGGGCTCCACGAGGGTGGAGGGCGCGCCCTACCCTACTGGGCGCGCCCCCCTACCTCGTGGTCACCTCGTGTGCTCTCCGGACTCCGTTTTCGTACACGACACGTATTTTGGTCGGTAAAAATTCATTATATAATCTCCCGGGGGTTTTAACTCCCGTATCACGCAAAAATCTCATGTCTTTGTTTCGAGTTGTTCTCTGTCAGGGTTGTCAAGGTCAGGCACTACATCATCTCCCTCCTCCTCCAACCATGAGGCACTACTAGGGGAAACCCTAGCAGTAGCGCTGGTTTTGTGCTCACTAGTAGCGCGGGTAGGCGCACTACTAATAAGGCGCTACAGCTATTGGTTAGCAGTAACGCGTGCCGCACGCGCTACTGCTAGGACAAATAGCTGTAGCGCTTGTTCACTCCCACGCTGCTGCTAATGTAACTACTGGCAGCATGTTTTCTTTCCATCGCTACTAGTATTGTTTTTTTTATTTTTTTTCTTTTAGTGTATTTATGCGCCATCGTACAAATATTGGTACAATACCAGTTATGAGGTTTACATCATTATGTCCATAACAGTGTGTCAAATGATGGTGGATTAGGTTCAAGTGGAGGCAATATGTGGTGCATGTCAAAAGTATACTACTAATCCAAAGTTGATCTAGTTTGGACTAGTAGTACTTTTGATGTTCACCACATGTTGCCTCCACTTGAATCTAATCCGCCAGCACAAGCTATTTAATCATCATCATAATCATTAGCACCAACAATATTTATTTAATCACCACTAACACTAGCTAATAATCATCATCAATCATTACCACCAACACTAGCTATTTTATCATCATAGTAATAGTGTAGCACATCATCATCCTCAAACTCATTTCTAGCTAATCACTCCTGCTGCTCTCTCTTAGGTAAAACAACATAAAACATGTGTAGCTCTCCTCCTTGATCAAGTTGGAGCATGCAGATGAACATGTCTCCTAATTTTGGGTAGCACATCTGTTTGCTGCCCCCTAGTACTTGTTTGCGCTCCCCCATCACATATCCGGTCCAGTCTTGCACTATTAAGCATTCATTGCTGATCTTGAATGCACTAAAGTAACATGTAGGATATCTTCGCCGTAAGCTAATAATACTCATGGTACCATTAGTCTCGATCCCATAAGGCACAACATTCATCGGGAGTCCCTGTTGAAGAACATCGTATGGTCACATACTTAGGAATGAAGTTTAGCTTCACAAATAATGTATGGAAAAGATGCACTGAGGACAAATAGTAAAAGTCTTACCATCCTTCCTAAATAGATGTGACCGTAGTTCATGACGAACACTATTGGTCGCACGTTTTCAGTACTAAGATTTCTAAGTCCAGGAAGAAAATTTGTCTTGACGGTATCAAGATCCTCAAGCCATGAAACATAATGACTTAGCTCCTCGCAGTTTAGTTCAGCCCTGGGACAGTAGTAGCTCCTGTCTACCAAGCTCTGGACATGTTTGCTTGCACCGAAATAAGCTGACAATACAAATTAGTTGTCAACTATTTTTGAATAAACAATATCAAAGACATAAATATGGTTGAGAAACTTACATTTTGGTGTAACTGGAGGCGTCTGCACATCGACCCAGATGTCGGTATTACCTTCAATATCATCTTCCGGACGAATATCAAAGGTGATAACCATATCAGGCTAAAATGCATAAGTCTTGCATAGCGCTCGCCATGTTTTGCATCCAAAATAGGTGTAGTCGTCTGAATTGTATAATTTTGCGTGGAAAATAGAACCATGCTCGATCTTCAAATAAACTTTCTTTACCTCCGTAGTATGACTGAAACCTATCTTATCCAATACAAAAACTCTTGCATGGCAGGGGATACGCTAGTAGAATAGTAAAAAAATATAAGTTCAAGCAAATGAAGCAGATGTCATGCTTAATTATGAAAAAAGACTTGTCATTGTGACTTACTGTATCCACTTCGAAGTTCTCGTCCAGCTTGATGCCGAAGCACCTATCTTCATCTAGGAAGATTCCGTCGCACAGGCCGCGCTCGTCTTTGCAGTATTTGCAAATACCGAAATCCTTTTTGTCGTCAGACATTTCCTATGTTCATAGTTAAAAAATTAATTGAAAATCGATGGAAGACAACTACCAGGATACTCAACACACAAATCCGGGGCACTCGATATTTCCTACATATTCTGGCAAAAGTCATGCCAAAATTCACGGAAAAATCTGGCATGACCTTTGCTAAAATAGGATATATCGAGCGCCTGAAATTTGCCGGAACGGAAATGAATCAACACTCCGGCAAAACATAGGCCACTCGGAGGTGTAACCTGCAAACATGACCGGCCACTTGGATATTGAGCAACACAAGATATACATTTCAAAATATCTTATAAGACTCAAATTAGCATGCATTCAATAAGCAAAAGTAAATCATCTCATGCGTCCATACATCGTCGAATCTTATCACTAATACATCCCGAATAGTGTCATACATATAACATCACTAGTACAACTAAAACCCTAGCACACGACGGGTATTGGCGCGGGCGGTGGACACCCACAGAGAAGGAACCATCACGGGATAGTAGCTCCAGTGAGATCCCTGGAGAACCTGCCAGGTATTGGAGAACCTGTGCTCCAACGCAAACAAGTAGTGACGGATGTGCGCGTCCTCCTCACTGACACGGTGACGCACCACCTCCGCGGAGTCCTCGAGCCTCTGGACCGTCACTGGCCCACGCGACCGCCACCAAAGAAGGTTCGGGTCAACGACAGGCTGGCTCCTCACCAACCTGCGCCCCCGGTAGGTAGCGCCTCCCAGTACCACCCCGGCGGAGCCCAGTCCCGGACATGGCCCATCTGGTCAAGCAGGTGTCATCCTCCGCCGACTCGACGACGAGGATGCGGGATAGGCATCGTCCATGTTGATGCGGGAAAATTGCTTTAACTAAAAAATAGCAACAAGTTCTTACTAACTAGTTCTATTAATTCAACTAGTTCTTACTAAAAATAAACTTACTATAAATAAAAATATTCTAGTACCTAATTAGTACCTAGTTCTTACTAACTAGTTCTTACTAACTAGTTCCAACCATAAAATGAAATAAGTGGTCAAATTTTACTCGTTTTATGATTCATCTTAGAAATTTGATTCGTTTCCACCCTTACATGAACCCTAACTCATTTGAGCCGCATCCTCATCCGATTCGTTTCCACCCTAACTAATTTGATGGAGGTAGAAACCCTAGGCAGAGGTAGGGGAGAGGGAGGAGCAGGCGTGCTCACCTCAGGTGCCTGCGACGAGGGAGGGGCAGGCGGCGTCGAGGTCGTGGTCGGGGCTCCGGGGCGGCGTTGAGGTCGGGGGGGTGGGGGCGGCGTCCGGGGCGGCGTTGAGGTCGGGGTCGGGGGTGGCGTTGAGGTCGGGGGCGGGGCCGGCGTTGAATCTGGGGTCGGGGGCGGCGTGGGGAGAGCGCGCGGCGGCCGAGGGGCGACAGCGGCAGCGAGAGTGGAGTTGATTTGGGGGATGAAGTGGCTGTGGGGAAGGATGAACCGCGTGGTTAAGTCAGAAGTACCAGTAGCGCATTCCAGAAAGGGCGCTGCTGCTACGTTAGCTACAACGCGTTCTGGAATACACGCTGCAGCTATAGCGATTAGCAGTAGCGCTGGGCCATTATACGCGCTACTGCTAGGTTGGGCTAGCCATGTGCGCCCAGTTCAAATGTAGCAGCAGCGCTTTTCGCTAGTACGCGCTACTGCTAAAGTCATAGCAACTGCTAAAGTCATAGCAGTAGCGCGGTTTATCTACGCGCGCTGCTACTAAGTAGCAGCAGCGCTTGATTTTGTACAGCGCTACTGGTAAAATTCTGTGTATAGGCTTTTCCCTAGTAGTGAGGGCAACGATGCTTGGCTAATGAAGATAGAGCTGAAGAGAGAAGAACCTATGGAGATCAACAAGGATGAAGGGATCAAGAAGGCCATGGAGGACCAAGTTCCATCAACAGAAGACACCCTTCAACTGGATCACAATCTTCTTACCCCAACAGAAATCGAAGCTTTCAAGATGAATGAGTTAGCTCATATACAAAATAAGTATCTCACATGTCAAAATATTTTGTTGAAGGAGCATATCATCGCACTCAAGGGCATTATCCGCAAGTTAGAAGACCTCCTACGCTCAATGTGCGACTATCCATCATCAACATCCCAACCTTCTTCGCCAACAAAGGAGACATAATCACATGGGTATGGGCACTCCACTTGGCAACTGCCAAGCTTGGGGGAGTGCCCCGGTATCGTATCACCATCACTTTTATCTTTACTATTTTTCTTAGTTCGATCCTTTTGATAATATCTTGATCTAGTAGAATAAAAGTTCTTAGTATGATTTAGTTGTGAGTTTTGCTTTATTATTCTTCTATGTAATCGAGTCCGTGAGCTATATAATAAAGATTAGTGTTGAGTCAAGGGCTTGATTATTTTGCCATGATCCTAAAGGAATAAAAGAAAAGAGAAAGAAATAAAAAGAAACAAAGAGATCATATGAGTCTTATGGAGAGTAATGAGCTCACATAGAGAGAGTATGATGAATAAAAGTTTTTGAGGGTTGACAAACACAGTTTTGGTCATCGTTGCAATTAATAGGAAGTAACAAAGAAAGAGAGGTCTTCACATATAAATATACTATCTTGGACATCTTTTATGATTGTGAGCACTCATTAAAATGTGACATGCTAAAGAGTTGACATTGGACAAGGAAGACAACGTAATGGGTTATGTTTTCTTACATCTAAGATAAATTATATTGTCTTGGATCTTCCAACATGATGAGCTTGCCTTTCCACCTCATGCTAGCCAAATTCATTGCACCAAGTAGAGATACTACATTCTTGATGTCGAGCAGGCGGGTTATCATTATCCAGCTATGGAAATTTGCATTCGTGATGTCGAACAGGCGGGTTACTCAATTTCTTCTCATGAGCGGGTTATTATTCGTCCAACATTACCGGCGACTCTCCGATGGACGTCGGCGAGGCCATCTATCTCGTTTGGTACGGTGCATGATCTTAGGCCCCATGCTGATCGCACACCACCAATCTCGGGCAGGAATTATGTTCCTTTGAATGAGGACGTGCCGTGCCATGTTGGGCCTGCTTCCGTGGCCTCGGTGGGCCTTGATCAGCCATCATCCTCCTCTGAGGTGGGCCGGGCTTCGCTGGTTCCCTCTGGGGAGCAGCTAGATATCCCCTCGTCTCAACAAGCCAGGGAAGATTTTGACAATTTAATTTTTGATATGGTCGATGAAATTTCTACGTGTCAGAAGTGCCTTGAGAAGGGTCATTTTGCCTCAGCGTGTACATCTACGCTTTGGTGTATCTCTTGCCTCCTGTCTAGTCACGTCAAAAAAGATTGCAACAAGTTTGCTACAATCTTGGGGCTCGTATGGCAAGCCAAACCCGTTAACGCTCCATCTTCCGAGGCGCGTTGCGGGAATATCTCACTGACAAATCTTTTACCAAACTTGGACCTCCCTTGCACTTCCGCATTTACACCGTCGTCCAGTTCCATCAGCCCCGGCCCCAAGACACCATCAGCATCGCCGCCTGCAACCCCTCCCCCACCTCTTCACTCGCCGTCCTTGGAGGCGGAGCTCCCGGCTCCGATGGCCAACTTCCATTTAGATCCCCTGCTGTATGTGCCTGCTGGTCACCACATCGTTGATGGTGGGGAAGATCGTCTACCGCGCACCTTTGTGACGCCACATATCCCAATTGTGCACCATCATGAGGAGTTCATGCTTGCGGAGGTAATGCCTATTCCTCAACCAGATGAGATTGGTGCTGCTAGAGAAGAAGTAGTGCAGTGGTTGCAAGGGCATGGTGTTCATGTTTGGTCAGCTCAGCCTTGGATCCGGTCTGTTGGGCTCTTTGAGCTTCGGGACGCTGCCGTCAGATTTTCTTTGCTGCAACTTCTGCCTCAGCCGCTGGGAAATGACCGATTTGTGCGATTTATGAAGCACGATGAGGGTGAAACTTTTCGTGGAGTTCAGGGTTTTCGTCAGGGACTTCTTATGTTTCTTGGAATTCCGTTGGACCTTCGCAACACTGAATGCATTAGGGAAGCCGTGAATACTTTTGGCAAGTTTCACCACTGGGTCAGTGAGGACCCGTATATGGTTCGCTCTTTGGTTTTTGCTTCATTCCCAAAGGATATCCTTGTGCCACGTGATGTGGTTTTCATGGATTGTGCGGCCTATGGTGGTGCTCGGGTTTCTTGGACTCCGCCTCTATACATTTTGGGAGCGAACTTTGCTGAGCAGATGCCCCAGGACGAAGATTGGATGCCTCTCAATGGAAATCCGCATCCATTTCCGGGTGTTCCTTTCCCCAAGTTGCCTCCGTTTAATCTTCCTGCCTACCCCGCCTTGGGGTGGAATGCAGTCCCTCCTCCGCCGCCAGAGCCTGTGATCAATGAAGTGGCTGAGGACAATTGGGGGAATTGGCAAGACAATGTTGAGCCTGAACCTGTTCAAGATCAAGAATCAATGGTGGTGGATCTCTCCGCCCAGCCAAGCTCTGCTGCTGACCAGGATCCACCCGTCATTGTGGTGGAAGATGATCTGTCTGAAGCACCTGTGGTGCCTTTGGTCAATGAAGATGCAGCTAACAATTGGGCCATTGTTGTCTATCAGCCTCCTGCTGTCAGGAAGGAGATTGCTCTGCCTGGGATTCCTTTTGGGCCTCCTTTGCCCCCGGATATGATTTGGAGGAGGTCTTTTGAGAGCCTTCTGCAAGCTCCTGTAGCTTTCTCTGTACCCAGGCCAGTGCTGCTGCAACCTTTGTCGCCGGTTGTTCTGTCTAACAGGAGCTGGGATTTGGCTTTCAGCGATTCAGATCTGCCACGCCTTACATGGAGGGAAGAGGAGCCAGCTAGACCAGTTGCCAGGGCGCTTTTTTCTGATCCTGTTGATGTGCAACCTATGCAGGTTCCCCCTCCTGCTGCGGTTAAAGCTCGCAGGCCGCGGAAGACTTTGGCGCCAACTCCAATTGTTGACACCACAGTTCGATGCTGCACCAGAAGCTCGGCTCAGCATGATGGATTCAATCCCACATTTCAGGAGCTCGCACTACAGCCCAAGAGGAAGAAGCCCAAGGCCAAGCCTTTCACGGCCCAGATGCATGAAGAGCCTGCTTCTGATGGAATTCCTCCTGCAACCCCTGTCAATCGACTCCAAGAAGTTGGGCGTGAGCTTGAGATTGATGCTGCTCTGCTCTCTGTGGATGTACTTATGGTGGACCCACCTGCTGTTGCTTTGCCTAAACATGATGATTAGAGTGTCCCTGGCATGTTGGGTTTCGCAAGCCCTTAACTTTGCTTTATCTTTATTTTTAGGCAGTTTTCTGCTTCTGGAACTTTGGTGTGTGTTAATGTTGGGTACGACTAGACTGTGCTCTTTTGGACATGTGGTATTGTGTGCCATGTGGTTTCTGGTCTTTATCTTATGCTATAATGAGTAATATATGTAGAAACTGGAATGTTCTTTGTTGGAATGTAAGAGGCCTCAATTCTGAAGCTAGATAGAAAATTGAGGAAAGCCAATGTTCAATAGCTTGTCTGCAAGAAACAAAATGCACTTCTTTTGACTCTAGGACAATCAAATCTTTCTGCCCTAAAAGATTTGACTCTTTTGTCGGTTCTCCTTCAATTGGAGCTTCTGGAGGAATTATTGTTGTCTGGAATTCTTCTGTTTTTAGTCGCACTGTAATTGAAGTGTAGCAGTTTGCTGTGGTCGTTCAGTTTACTTCCAGGCAGAATAATGAATCTTGGACTCTTGTGGCTGTTTATGGCCCTTGCCAGGGTCAAGCCGGGGACAACTTTGTTAATTGGTTATACAACCTAGTTATACCTATCAATGAGCACTGGTTGTTACTTGGCGATTTTAATTTCCTTCGATCTGTGGATAACAGAAACTTACCTGGTGGGGACATAAATGACATGTTCATTTTCAATGAGATTATTGGTCACCTGGGCCTCCTTGATCTTCCAATCAAAGGCAGATCCTACACATGGTCCAATATGCAGGATACCCCACTTCTTGAGCAGCTGGACTGGTTCTTTACTTCTGTGAATTGGATTTCTGATTACCCCATGACTGAAGTTCTGCCCCTGGCTAGGACTGCATCGGATCATGTGCCTTGTTTAGTATCCATCAAGACTTCCATTCCAAAATCAAATCTCTTTAGGTTTGAAAACTATTGGCTTGAACTTGAGGGTTTCATGGACTGTGTTGAATCCTCTTGGAAGCAGCCCTCTCGGAAAACACACATAACTGCTAAAATTGCAGACAAATTTAAATGTTTGAGAATGTGTCTTAAGAGGTGGCAAATGAATCTTTCCAAATTGAGGCTATTGATCAGCAAATGCAATCATGTCATTTTCCTTCTGGATGAATTGGAGGAGTGGAGGCCTATTTTTATTCAGGAGAACAACTTCAGAAGAATTGTCAAAACCCATTTGGAAAAGCTTCTGCACTTACAGTTTCTGTACTGGAAGAAGAGATGCTCTACCCGGTACTTTAAGGTGGGGGAGAAAACACCAAATTCTTCCATGCTATGGCCACTGAGAGGCATAGGAGGAACTCTATAGCTAGTTTAAGACTACCTGATGGATCTGTAGTCTCTGATCACTCCCAAATGGCTGGAATTATCTAGAGTTGTTTTAAGAATAGAATGGGCACCTCTAGAGGGATTGTGATGGGTTTTGATTTGTCTTCACTTATCTCACCTGTGTCTGGCCTTGAGGTGCTCACTAGGCCTTTTGAAAAGGAGGAAATGGATAATGTGGTCAAGCATATGCCTGTGGACAAAGCGCCTGGTCCTGATGGATTTAATGGCTTGTTTTTTAAGAAATGCTGGCACCTTATTTCTGGGGAATTTTATGAGCTAGCACAGGCTTTTTATGATGGAACTGCTGTCTTGGAAAACATCAACAGTTCTTTTATTACTCTTGTGCCCAAAAAACTTTCACCTGAGGAAGTGGGAGACTACAGGCCTATCTCTCTCACTAGTATGGGGCTTAAATTTTTGTCCAAAATGGCTGCAAATAGATTCCAAGCAATGATTATGCAGTGCATCCATAAGAACCAATATGGTTTCATTAAGACCAGAACAATACAAGACTGTCTGGGTTGGACATTTGAATACTTGCACCAATGTCACCAGTCAAAGAGACCTATAGTAATCCTCAAATTGGATTTTGAAAAGGCCTTTGACTCCATTGAGCATCAAGCTATCTTTCAAATTCTCAGATATAAGGGCTCTAATGATAAGTGGATTCTTTGGATGAAACAACTCCTTGCCACTGATACTTCTTCTATTCTGCTCAATGGGGTCCCTGGGAGGAAGTTTGTTTGTAAGAAAGGAGTTAGACAGGGTGACCCTGTATCTCCCCTGTTATTTGTCATAGCTGCTGACCTGCTACAAACAGTGATTAATGATATGTTCAGGAAGGGAATTCTACATTTACCTATACCTTGCCATGATGAAGACTACCCTGTGATCCAGTATGCTGATGATACTTTGATCATCCTCCCTGCAGAAAGGATTCAACTTCTGGCTCTGAAGGATATGCTAAAGGTGTTCTCTCAGTCCACTGGTCTGGATGTCAACTATCATAAGTCCTTCATTATTCCAATCAATGTTGACTTTGCTGTAATGGAGGATTTGGCCACTGCTTTTGGTTGCAAAATTGGTAAAATGCCATTTACTTATCTGGGATTACCTGTGGGGACCACAAGACCCAAAATGGTAGACTTCATGCCACTGGTTGACTGTATGGAGAGAAGAATGACTGCCAGTTCTTCTTTCCTTAACCAAGGAGAAAGGTTGCAGTTCCTTAACTCTGCTCTATCCTCATTGCCAATATTCTTTATGGGTAGTCTTGCTCTCCCAGCTGGTATTCTCAAGCAGTTGGAAAGAATCCAAAGACAGTGCTTGTGGAGAAAGCATAGAGATGAGCCTGCTCCATCTCTTGCTGCTTGGGAACTCATATGTAGGCCAAAAAACAAAGGAGGTCTTGGTATTCTTAATCTGGGGGTTCAGAATGTGGCTCTCCTTCTCAAGCATGCCAGTAACTTCCTGAACAAACGAGAAATTCCTTGGGTATCCCTAGTTTGGAATTCACATTATTTTGAAAGAATGCCCCAGGGAACAAATGATTGTGGCTCCTTCTGGTGGAGGGATATTTGTAAAGTCATGCAGCATTTTAGGGACTGCTCCTGGGTGCAGATCAATGAAGGGGACACTGCTCTCTTTTGGTCTGATAATTGGAACCTTGGCTCTGAAACATCTAGTTTGCAGGCAAGATTCCCAAGGCTTTTATCTTTTGCCAAGGACCCCTGGGTCTCAGTTAAGGAAATTTTCAATACCCAGGATATGCACCAACTTTTCCACCTTCCCTTATCTGCTCAGGCTTTTGATGAGTTAAATTTGATAAAGGATTTAATGGACTCACATAGTAGAGACCCCAACATGAAGGATTTTTGGTTCTGGCAGGGCTCTTCCAAGTCTTTCAAGCCCAAGATGTTTTATTCACACAACTTTCAGTCTGAGTCCTTCAATCCTTTGCTCTGTTGGATTTGGAAATCCTCCTGTACTCTCAAGATCAAGGTCTTTGCTTGGATGCTTATTGTGGACAGGTTGAACACCAAGGATATGGTTGAGAGAAGGCACTGGCACATGGAGGATGGAGTCCACTGTAGGCTCTGCCCCTTGCAGGCTAGAGAAACCAGGGATCACTTGTTCTTCAACTACAATTTCAGTGTAAGGGTCTGGAATTATCTGCAGATTGATTGGTCTGCTGGCACCTCCATGATTGAGCTGGTTACTCAGGCAAGGAGAAGTTTTGATAGGCCTTTCTTCTCTGAAGTGGTGTTCATTGCTTGCTGGCATATTTGGATCATCAGAAATGCAAAAGTGTTCAGAAATGGGAGGGCTAGTTTCAATAAATGGAGGTTTGCTTTTAGGCATGATATTAGCCTCATGCAGCACAGAATCAGATCTGCTTACAAGGATGACCTGCTCAAGTGGATCTCTTACCTCCCCCCTTAAGCTAGTTTTGTAAGACTCTCTTTTGCCTTGTACTTTGGTTACTCCTTGTAATCAACTTGTTGTATCTGTTATTTAATTCAGTAAAGTTTTGATCTGTTGTGGGGGTTTTGCCCCACAGTTCACAGTCAAAAAAAACCATAAAAGCGCATGACAACCTCTGCTTCCCTCTACGAAGGGCCTATCTTTTACTTTTATCTCCTACATTGCATAAGAGTCATGGTGATCTTCACTGTTCCTTTTTACATTTTATCCTTTGGCAAGCACAATATGTTGGAAAGATCCCGGTATATATGGCTAATTGGATGTGAGTTTTCATGAACTATTACTGTTGACATTACCCTTGAGGTAAAACCTTGGGAGGCAAAACTATAAGCCCCTATCTTTCTCTGTGTCCGATTAAAACTCCATACCCATAAGTATTGCGTGAGTGTCAGCAATTGTGAAAGATTATATGATAGTTGAGTATGTGGACTTGCTGAAAAGCTCTTATACATTGACTCTTTCCTATGTTATGATAATTTGCAATTGCTTCAATGATTGAGATTGTAGTTTGTTAGTTTTCAATGAAGTTTACAATTCATACTTGATATTGTGATTGAATAATTACTCTAGCATTAGAGATCATATGACAAGAATTATATAAGTTGTTGTTCTAAGAACGATCATGATGCCCTCATGTCCGTATTTTATTTTTATCGACACCTCTATCTCTAAACATGTGGACATAGTTTTCGATTTCGGCTTTTCGCTTGAGGTCAAGTGAGGTCTAAGCTTGGTGGAGTTGATACGTCCATTTTGCATCATGCTTTTATATCGATATTTATTGCATTATGGGCTGTTATTACACATTATGTCACAATACTTATGCCTATTCTCTCTTATTTTACAATGTTTACATAAAGAGGGAGAATGCCGACAACTGGGATTCTGGGCTGGAAAAGGAGCAAATATTACATACCTATTCTGCACAGCTCCAAAAGTCCTGAAACTTCACAGAAGATGTTTTCCAAATATATAAAAAATATTGAGAGAAAGAACTTCACCAGGGGGGCCACACCCTACCCACGAGGGTGGGGGGCGCGCCCTACCCCCTGGGCGCGCCCTACCCCCTGGGCGCGCCCCCTACCTCGTGGGGCCCCTGGTGGCCCTACGGTGGCCATCTTCTGCTATGTGGAGTCTTTCGATGGGAAAAAAATCATAAGCCATCTTCTCGGACGAAACTCCGCCGCCATGAGGCGAAACCTTGGCAGAACCAATCTAGGGCTCTCGCGGAGCTGTTCTGACGAGGAAACTTCCCTCTCGGAGGGGGAAATCATCGCCATCATCATCACCAATGCTCCTCTCATCGGGAGAGGGCAATCTCCATCAACATCTTCATCAGCACCATTTCATCTCAAAACCCTAGTTCATCTCTTGTATCCAATTCTTGTCTCCAAGTCTGGGATTAGTGCTAGTAGGTTGCTAGTAGTGTTAATTACTCCTTGTAGTTGATCCTAGTTGGTTTATTTGGTGGAAGATCATATGTTAAGATTCTATATGCATATTAATACCCCTCTGATTATGAACATGTTTATGCTTTGTGAGTAGTTACTTTTGTTCCTGAGGACATGGGAGAAGTCTTGCTATTAGTAGTCATGTGAATTTGGTATTCGTTCGATATTTTGATGAGATGTATGTTGTCTCTCCTCTAGTGGTGTTATGTGAACGTCGACTACATGACACTTCACCATTATTTGGGCCTAGAGGAAGGCATTGGGAAGTAATAAGTAGATGATGGGTTGCTAGACTGACAGAAGCTTAAACCCTAGTTTATGCGTTGCTTCGTAAGGGGCTGATTTGGATCCATATGTTTCATGCTATGGTTAGGTTTACCTTAATACTTTTGTTGTAGTTGTGGATCCTTGCAATAGAGGTTAATCATAAGTGGGATGCTTGTCCAAGTAAGGCCAGTACCCAAGCACCGGTCCACCCACATACCAAATTATCAAAGTACCGAACGTGAATCACAAGAACGTGATGAAAACTAGCTTGACGATATTCCCATGTGTCCTTGGGAGCGCTTTACCTAATATAAGAGTTTGTCCAGGCTTGTCCTTTGCTACAAAAAGGATTGGGACACCTTGCTGCACCTTATTTACTTTTGTTACTTGTTGCTCGTTACAAATTATCTTATCACAAAACTATCTGTTACCACTTATTTTAGTACTTGCAGAGAATACCTCGCTGGAAACCGCTTATCATTTCCTTCTGCTCCCCGTTGGGTTCGACACTCTTACTTATCAAAAGGACTATGATAGATCCCCTATACTTGTGGGTCATCACTCTGCTGCATCAGCCTTTCCTCTTCAAGGGAAAACCAACGCAAGTGCTCAAGAGGTAGCAGGCACGAGGTGGGGAGGGGCGCCTACGCCCCCCCAGGCGCGCCCTCCACCCTCGTGGGGCCCATGTTGCTCCACCAACGTACTCCTTCCTCCTATATATACCTATGTACCCCAAACTACCAGATACAGAGCCAAAACCCTAATTCCACCACCGTAAATTTTTGTATCCATGAGATCCCATCTTGGGGCCTTTTCCGGAGCTCCGCCGGAGGGGGTATCGATCACGGAGGGCTTCTACATCAACACCATAGCCTCTCCGATGAAGTGTGAGTAGTTTACTTCAGACCTACGGGTCCATAGTTATTAGCTAGATGGCTTCTTCTCTCTTTTTGGATCTCAATACAAAGTTCTCCCCCTCTCTTGTGGAGATCTATTTGATGTAATCTTCTTTTACGGCGTGTTTGTTGAGAATGATGAATTGTGGGTTTATCATCAAGTTTATCTATGAACAATATTTGAATCTTCTCTGAATTCTTTTATGTATGATTGGTTATATTTGCAAGTCTCTTCGAATTATCAGTTTGGTTTGGCCTACTAGATTGATCTTTCTTGCAATGGGAGAAGTGCTTAGCTTTGGGTTCAATCTTGCGGTGTCCTTTCCCAATGACAGTAGAGGCAGCAAGGCACATATTTTATTGTTGCCATCGAGGATAACAAGATGGGGTTTATATCATATTGCATGAGTTTATCCCTCTACATCATGTCATCTTGCTTAAAGATTTACTCTGTTGTCTTGAACTTAATACTCTAGATGCATGCTGGATAGCGGTCGATGTGTGGAGTAATAGTAGTAGATGCAGGCAGGAGTCGGTCTACTTGTCTCGGACGTGATGCCTATTTACATGATCATACCTAGATATTCTCATAACTATGCTCAATTCTATCAATTGCTCAACAGTAATTTGTTCACCCACCGTAATACTTATGCTCTCGAGAGAAGCCTCTAGTGAAACCTATGGCCCCCGGGTCTATTTTCCATCATATTAATCTTCCAATACTTAGTTATTCCCTTTGCCATTTATTTTACTTGCATCTTTATTTCTCTTTATCATAAAAATACCAAATTATTATCTTATCATATCTATCAGATCTCACTCTCGTAGGTGACCGTGAAGGGATTGACAACCCCTTTATGACGTTGGTTGCGAGGAGTTTATTTGTTGGTGTAGGTGCGAGGGACTCGTGCGTGGCCTCCTACTAGATTGATACCTTGGTTCTCAAAAACTGAGGGGAATACTTATGCTGCTCTACTGCATCACGCTTTCCTCTTCAAGGGAAAACCAATGCAGTGCTCAAGAGGCAGCATGGTGAAAGGAGCTTTAGCCATCATTGGCAAGCTCCGTAAGGAAATAATTAACCTCAAGCAGCAAGTCAATAAGCTCGAGGAAGAGAATCGTATCCTGAGGGGCATCATCGCCAAGAATATCACATCACCACCCCCGAAGAAGGAGACATAATCACATGGGTATGGGCACTCCCCTTGGCAACTGCCAAGCTTGGGGGAGTGCCCTAGTATCGTATCACCATCACACCTTTTATCTTTACCATTTTTCTTAGTTCGATCCTTTTGATAATATCTTGATCTGGTAGAATAAAGTTTTAGTATGATATAGTTGTGAGTTTTGCCTTATGATCTTTCTATGTAATCGAGTCTGTGAGCTATATAATAAAGATTAGTGTTGAGTCAAGGGCTTGATTATTTTGCTATGATCTTGAGGGAATAGAATAAAAGAGAAGAAATAAAGAGAAATAAAGAGATCATATGGATCTTATGCAGAGTAATGAACTCACATATAAAGAGTATGATGAATAAAAGTTGTTGAGAGTTGAGAAACATAGTTTTGGTTATCATTGCAATTAATAGGAAGTAATAAACAAAGAGAGGTTCACATATCAATATACTATCTTGGACATCTTTTATGATTGTGAGCACTCATTAAAATATGACATGCTAAAGAGTTGACGTTGGACAAGGAAGACAATGTAATGGGTTATGTTTTTTTACATCTGAGATAAATTATATTGTCATGGATCATCCAACATGTTGAGCTTGCCTTTCCCTCTCATGCTAGCCAATTTCTTTGCACCAAGTATAGATACTACTTGTGCTTCCAAATATCCCTAAACCTAGTTTTGCCATGAGAGTCCACCATATCTACCTATGGATTGAGTAAGATCCTTCGAGTAAGTTGTCATCGGTGCAAACAATAAAAATTGCTCTCTAAATATGTATGACTTATCAGTGTGAAGAAAATATGCTTTATACGATCTTGTGATATGGAAGAAATAAAAGCGACAGACTACATAATAAAGGTCCATATCACAAGTGGCAATAAAAAGTGACGTTCTTTTGCATTAAGATTTCGTGCATCCAACCATAAAAGCGCATGACAACCTCTGCTTCCCTCTGCGAAGGGCCTATCTTTTATTCTTGTCTTATACTTCATGCAAAGAGTCATGCTGATATCCACCTTTCCTTTTTACATTTTATCCTTTGGCAAGCACAATGTGTTGGAAAGATCCCGATATATATAGCTAATTGGATGTGAGTTTTCATAAACTATTATTGTTGACATTACCCTTGAGGTAAAACATTGGGAGGCAAAACTATAAGCCCTTATCTTTCTCTGTGTCCGATTAAAACTTCACACCCATAAATATAGCGTGAGTGTTAGCAATTGTGAAAGACTAAAAGATGGCTGAGTATGTGGACTTGCTGAAAAGCTCTTATATTGACTCTTTCCTATGTTATGATAAATCGCAATTGCCTCAGTGACTGAGATTAGAGTTTGTTGGTTCTCAATGAAGTTTATGATTCATACTTGAAATTGTGATTGAATTATTACTTTAGCATAAGAGATCATATGACAATATATATATATATATATATATATATATTGTTGTTCTAAGAATGATCATGATGCCCTCATGTCCGTATTTTATTTTTATCGACACCTCTATCTCCAAACATGTGGACATATTTTTCGATTTCGGCTTTCGATTGAGGACAAGCGAGGTCTAAGCTTGGGGGAGTTAATACGTCCATTTTGCATCATGCTTTTATATCAATATTTATTTCATTATGGGCTGTTATTACACATTACGTCACAATACTTATGCCTATTCTCTCTTATTTTACAAGGTTTACATGAAGAGGGGAATGCCGGCAGCTGGAATTCTGGGCTGGAAATGGAGCAAATATTAGAGACCTATTCTGCACATCTCCAAAAGTCTTGAAACTTCACTGGAGCATGTTTCAGAATATATAAAAAATATTGGGCGAAAGAAGTACCAGAGGGGGGCCACCCACCGTCCACGAGGGTGGGGGCGCGCCCTTCCTACCTCATGGCCCCCCTGGTGGCCCTCTGATGCCCATCTTCTGCTATATGAGGTCTTTCGTCCGAGGAAAAATCATAAGCTAGCTCACGGGATGAAACTCCGCTGCCATGAGGCGGCACCTTGGCGGAACTAATCTAGGGCTCCGGCAGAGCTGTTCTGCCAGGGAAAGTTCCTTCCGGGAGGGGGAAATCATCACCATCGTCATCACCAACGATCCTCTCATCGGGAGGGGGAAATCATCACCACCCACATATCAAATTATCAAAGTACCGAACGTGAATCATATGAACGTGATGAAAACTAGCTTGATGATAATTCCCATGTGTCATCGGAAGCGCTTTCCTTCATATAAGAGTTTGTCCAGACTTGTCCTTTGCTACAAAAAGGATTGGGCCATCTCGCTGCACCTTATTTACTTTTATTACTTGCTACTCGTTACAAATTACCTTATCACAAAACTATCTGTTACCGATAATTTCAGTGCTTGCAGAGAATACCTTACTGAAAACTGCTTATCATTTTGTTTTGCTCCTCGTTGGGTTCGCACTCTTACTTATCTAAAAGGCTACGATAGATCCCCTACACTTGTGGGTCATCAAGACTCTTTTCTAGCACCGTTGCCGGGGAGTGAAGCGCCTTTGGTAGGTGGAATTTGGTAAGGAAAAATTCATATGGTGTGCTGAAATTTACTGTAACTTGTTACTATGGAACATAATCCTTTGAGGGCTTGTTCGGGGTATCTTCACCCCGACCAGTAGAGCAAAGAGTTGATCCTCAACCTACTCAACCTACATGAAAATGTTTACTTTGAAATTCCTTCGGGTATGATAGATAAACTGCTAGCTAATCCTTTTGTAGGAGACGGAACATTGCATCCCGATTTACACTTAATCTATGTGGATGAAGTTTGTGGATTATTTAAGCTTGCAGGTATGCCTGAGGATGTTATCAAGAAGAAGGTCTTCCCTTTATCTTTGAAGGGATATGCATTGACATGGTATAGGCTATGTGATGATATGGGATCATGGGACTACAAGCGATTGAAATTGGAATTTCATCAGAAGTTTTATCCTATGCATCTTGTTCATCGTGATCGTAATTATATATATAATTTTTGGCCTTGCGAAGGAGAAAACATCGCTCAAGCTTGGGGGAGGCTTAAGTCAATGTTATATTCATGCCCCAATCATGAGCTCTCAAGAGAAATGATTATTCAAAAAATTATGCTCGGCTTTCTCTCAGTAATCGCTCCACGCTCGATACTTCTTGTACTGGATCTTTTATGATGAAGACTATTGAATTCAAATGGGATTTATTGGAAAGAATTAAACGCACCTCTGAAGATTGGGACCTCGATGAAGGTAATGAGTCAGGTATAACACCTAAGTTTGATTGTGTTAAATCTTTTATGGATACCGATGCTTTCCGTGAATTTAGCACTAAATATGGACTTGACTCTGAGATAGTAGCTTCTTTCTGTGAATCCTTTGCTACTCATGTTGATCTCCCTAAGGAGAAGTGGTTTAGATATAATCCTCCCATTGAAGTAAAAGTATTTGCACCTATTAAAGTTGAAGAAAAGACTATCACTTATAATGATCTTGTTGTTCCTGCTGCTTATATTGGGAAACCACCTTTCCCTGTTAAAATAAAGGATCATGTTAAAGTTTCAACTATGGTTAACAAAAGTAATATTAAGACACCTAAACCCCCTGAGCAAATTAAAGTTGAACCTAAAATTGCTATGGTTAAATATCTCTTGGCCGATAATATTGATGGTCATGTTATTTACTTCTGCAATGAAGCTACTAGAATTGCTAGACCTGATGCTAAAAATAAACATAGACCTGTTGTAGGCATGCCTATTGTTTCCGTTAAAATAGGAGATCATTGTTATCATGGCTTATGTGATATGGGTGCTAGTGCAAGAGCAATACATCATTACTTAGACAAAGAAATTATGCATGATATTGCACCTGCTGAGATAGAAGATATCGATGTTACCATTAAACTTGCCAATAGAGATACTATTTCACCGATTGGGATTGTTAGAGATGTTGAAGTCTAGTGTGGGAAGGTTAGATATCCTGCTGATTTTCTTGTTCTTAGTTCCCCACAAGATAGCTTTTGTACAATTATATTTGGTAGACCCTTCTTGAATACCGTTAATGCTAAGATAGACTGCAATAAGGATATTGTTTCTGTTGGTTTAGGGGATATGTCTCATGAGTTTAATTTTGCTAAATTTCGTAGACAACCCCATGATAAATAATTGCCTAGTAAAGATGAAATTATTGTTCTTTCTTCTATTGCCGTGCCTCCTACTGATCATTTAGAACAATATTCGCTAGACCATGAAAACGATATGTTTATGAATGAAAGAAGGGAAATAGATGAAGTATTCTTTAAACAGGGACCTATTCTGAAACACAACTTACCTATTGAAATCCTAGGGGATCCTCCTCCACCCAAGGGTGATCCTGTGTTTGAGCCTAAACCATTGCATAATACTCTTAAATAAGCATATCTTGATGAAAAGAAGATATATCTTGTTATTATTAGTGCTAACCTTTTAGAGCACGAAGAAGAGAGATTATTGAAAACTCTGAAGAAGCATCGCGCTGCTATTGGATATACTCTTGATGATCTTAAGGGCATTAGTCACACTCTATGTCATCATAAAATAAGTTTGGAGAAAGATGCCAAACCAGTTATTGATCACCAACGACGACTAAATCCTAAGGTGAGAGAAGTGGTAAGAAAGGAAATATTAAAGCTCCTTGAAGCAGGTATAATTTATCCCGTTGCTGATAGTTAGTGGGCAAGTCCTGTCCATTGTGTCCCTAAGAAGGGAGGTATTAGTGTCGTTCCTAATGATAAAGATGAATTGGTTCCGCAAAGAATTATTACAGGTTATAGGATGGTAATTGATTTCCGCAAATTAAATAAAGCTACTAAAAAAGATCATTACCCTTTGCCTTTTATTGATCAAATGCTAGAAAGATTATCCAAACATACACATTTTTGCTTTCTAGACTGTTACTCTGGTTTCTCTCAAATACCTGTGTCAGCTGATGATCAAGAAAAGACTACTTTTACTTGCCCTTTCGGTACCTTTGCTTATAGACGTATGCCTTTTGGTTTATGTAATGCACCTGCTACCTTTCAAAGATGCATGATAACTATATTCTCTGACTTTTGTGAAAAGATTTGTGAAGTTTTCATGGATGATTTCTCTGTTTATGGATCCTCTTTTGATGATTGCTTGAGCAACCTTGATCGAGTTTTGCAGAGATGTGAAGAAACTAACCTTGTCTTGAATTGGGAGAAGTGTCACTTTATGGTTAATGAAGGTATTGTCTTGGGGCATAAAATTTCTGAAAGAGGTATTGAAGTTGACAAAGCTAAAGTTGATGCTATTGAAAAGATGTCGTGTCCCAAGGACATCAAAGGTATAAGAAGTTTCCTTGGTCATGCCGGTTTTTATAGGAGGTTCATTAAGGACTTCTCAAAAATTTCTCGGCCTCTAACTAACCTATTACAAAAAGATATTCCTTTTGTCTTTGATGATGATTGTGTAGAAGCATTTGAAATACTTAAGAAAGCTTTGATTTCTGCACCTATTGTTCAGCCACCTGATTGGAATTTACCCTTTCAAATCATGTGTGATGCTAGTGATTATGCTGCAGGTGTTGTTCTAGGACAAAGAGTTGATAAAAAATTAAATGTTATTCGATATGCTAGTAAAACTCTAGACAATGCCCAGAGAAATTATGCTACTACTAAAAAAGAATTCTTAGCCGTTGTACTTGCTTGTGATAAGTTCAGACCTTATATTGTTGATTGTAAAGTAACAATTCACATTGATCATGCTGCTATTAAATATCTTATGGAAAAGAAAGATGCTAAACCTAGACTCATTAGATGGGTTCCCTGGCTCGTCTTCTTCCCCTTCGCCTTCGCCGTCGCTTTCTTCGTGCGCTCTAGAGCGGCGGTCTTGTCCTTCCCCATTGTGGTGGAACGGGCTCGAGCTGGGCGGCGCCACCGAGAGCGGAGGCGGAAGCAGTGGGGAGCTGAGGAAGGAGGAGGAGAATGGGGCGCACAGTGCGAAGGCATCGGCCTCGGCGCCTTATATGGCCCCGTTCCCCGAGTGGCTGGCCAATGGACCCAGGCGATCCTGTCAAATCCCACAACAGGCGCACATGTAGTACGTGGCGAAAAAGGTGGCATGGGGATCGAGGCGCCCTGATACATCTCCGTCGTATCTATAGTTTTTGATTGTTCCACGCCAATATTATTCAACTTTCATATACTTTTGGCAACTTTTTATACTATTTTTGGGACTAACATATTGATCCAGTGCCCAGTGCCAGTTCTTGTTTGTTGCATGTTTTATGTTTCGCAGAAACCCCATATCAAACGGAATCCAAACGGGATAAAAACGGACAGAGAATATTTTTGGAATATTTGGAGAATTCCGGAAGAAAAATCCACGTGAGACGGTGCCCGAGGGAGGCACGAGGCAGGGGAGCGCGCCCCACCCCCCTGGGCGCGCCCCTGACCCTCGTGGGCTCCCTGTAAGGCGGTTGATGCCCTTCTTTGGCCGCAAGAAAGCTAATTTTTGGGAAAAAATCATGGCGAAGATTTCAGTCCAATCGGAGTTACAGATCTCCATATATATACGAAACAGTGAAAGGGCAGAAGAAAAGAATGCAGAAACAGAGAGAGACAGAGAGACATATCCAATCTCGGCCCCTCCCGTGCCATGGAGACCAAGAACCAGGGGGGAAACCCTTCCCCCATCTAGGGATGAGGTCAAGGAAGAAGAAGGAGGAGGGTGGCTCTCTCCCCCTCGCTTCCGGTGGCACCAGAGTGCCACCGGGGGCCATCATCATCACCGCAATCTTCACCAACAACTTCACCGCCATCATCACTAACTCTTCCCCCTCTATGCAGCGGTGTAACCTCTCTCTTACCCGCTGTAATCTATACTTAAACATGGTGCTCAACGCTATATATTATTTCCCAATGATGTATGGCTATCCTATGATGTTTGAGTAGATCCGTTTTGTCCTATGGGTTATTTGATGGTCGTGATTGGTTTGAGTTGCATGTTTTATTATTGGTGTTGTCCTATGGTGCTCTCCGGGTCGCGCAAGCGTGAGGGATTCCTGCTGTAGGGTTTGCAATATGTTCATGATTTGCTTATGGTGGGTGGCGTGAGTGACAGAAGCACAGACCCGAGTAAGTAGGTTGTTTGCGTATGGGATAAAGAGGACTTGATACTTTAATGTTATGGTTGGGTTTTACCTTAATGATCTTTAGTAGTTGCAGATGCTTGCTAGAGTTCCAATCATAAGTGCATATGATCCAAGTGGAGAAAGTATGTTAGCTTATGCCTCTCCCTCAAATAAAATTGCAATAATGATTACCGGTCTAGTTATCATTTGCCTAGAGACAAATAACTTTCTCGTAACAAAAATCTCTTTACTAAAACTAACTTAGTTGTGTCCTTATCTAAACAGCCCCTACTTTTTATGTGCGCGCGCTCTTTATTATCTTGCAAACCTATCCAACACCTACAAAGTAATTCTAGTTTCATACTTGTTCTAGGTAAAGCGAACGTCATGCATGCGTAGAGTTGTATCGGTGGTCGATAGAACTTGAGGGAATATTTGTTCTACCTTTAGCTCCTCGTTGGGTTCGACACTCTTACTTATCGAAAACTGTTGCGATCCCCTATACTTGTGGGTTATCAAGACCTTTTTCTGGCGCCGTTGCCAGGGAGCAATAGCGTGGGGTGAATATTCTCGTGTGTGCTTGTTTGCTTTACCACTAAGTAATTTTTATTTGCTGTTCTTAGTTGTTTTCTATCTTTAGTTATGGGTAGGAAACATAAAATACCAAAAAAATTAGTTGTACCTACTGAACCAATGGTTGAAGAACCACTCAAAATCTATCACACTCCTGAAGCTTATTACTTGGATCATCTTCGATCCCTATGTGCTCGTGCTGAAACCCCAACTAGCTTAGTTGAGGGCAAATATTTAGATGAGCATGCTTGTTATGTGCGACACCGCATATCTGAAAAAGGGAAACGTTTACTGGATCAAATTTATCGTTTGTAATGCTATCCTTGGAATTTATGTGAAACATATGATTATACTTGTTGTTCTGAAGACCCTAAGAAACACCTTCCCTACCAATGTTTGTTTAGTGATAATGGAATCGTATCTTCTTATGCTAAGGGTGTTTATAATTACTATGATGTTCAACAAATTGAAGAATTTGTTGCTTTTAAGGGTGCTTATGAAATTGCTTCTTTGGTTGAAAAGTATGATGCTACTCTTTACAAGTCTGAAAATATTACCATACTTGAATATTGTTATGAGAATTATGCTTCTAATGCCTATGTTAAACCATATATCGAGGTCTCCTCCGCTGTCCAAGAAGAGACTAATATTTTGCAGGAGTCTATGGAAGAAGAGATTGATGAAACTGTGAGATCATTGGATGAAAAAGATGATGAGGAGAGCGAAGAACAAAAGGAGGAAGAGCGGATTAGCTACCCGTGCCCACCTTCTAATGAGAGTAACTCTCCAACTCATACATTGTTTAATTCCCCTTCATGCTTACCGAAGGATGATTGCTATGATGATTGTTATGATCCTGTTGATTCTCTTGAAATATCCCTTTTTGATGATGCTTGCTATGCTTGTGGCCAATATGCCAATATAAATTATACTCATGGAGATGAACTTGCTATAGTTCCTTATGTTAAACATGAAATTGTTGCTATTGCACCCACGCATGATAGTCCTATTATCCTTTTGAATTCTCACAACTACACTATATCGGAGAAGTTTACTCTTATTAAGGATTATATTGATGGGTTGCGTTTCACTATTACACATGATAATTTTGATTAATATAACATGCATGTGCTTGCTACTCCTACTTGCAATTATTATGAGAGAGGAACTATATCTCCACCTCTCTATGTTTCCAATACGATAAAATTGCAAGAAACTGATTATACTATGCATTGGCCTTTACTATGTGTGCATGAATTGTTCTTTTATGACATGCCGATGCATAGGAAGAGAGTTAGACTTCGTTGTTTCATGATATATGTTACTTTGTGCTCACTACTAAATTAAAAAACATTTTTAATTAAAATTGGCTTTGCTATACCTTGGGATCCGAGTGGATCCATTACTTGAGCACTATATGCCTAGCTTAATGGCTTTAAAGAAAGCGCTGCCAGGGAGACAACCCAGAAGTTTTAGAGAGTCATTTATTTCTGTTGTTTGCTTTTATAAAGTTTAAAAATAAAAATAATGTGCCAAGGTTTGGCTTTAGGATGTTTTAGATGCTTGTTGGTTTGTATGGTGCAGGACAGAAACTTTGGCTGTAGTGCGCGATTTTACATTTTTACTGGAACGTCAAATGGTTCTGATTCTTTTTGAACTTTCTTTCCATACAAATTGTTTATTTTTCCTAATTTTGGCAGAATTTTTCAAGTATTATAAGTATGGTGAATGTTCAGATTATTACAGACTGTTCTGTTTTAGACAGATTCTGTTTTTGATGAAACTATCGATTTATATCAGTGGATTAAGCCATGAAAAAGTTATATTACAGTAGCTACAATTCCAAAACAAAATATGAATTGGTTTGCAACAGTACTTAGAGTAGTGATTTGCTTTATTATACTAACGGATCTTACTGAGTTTTATGTTGAAGTTTTGTGTGAATGAAGTGTTCGATGATCGAGAAGGTCTCGATGTGAGAAGAAGGAAGAGAGGCAAGAGATCAAGCTTGGGGATGCCCGAGGCACCCCAAGTAAATATTCAAGGAGACTCAAGTGTCTAAGCTTGGGATGCCCCGGAAGGCATCCCCTCTTTCTTCAACAAGTATCGGTATGTTTTCGGATTTGTTTCGTTCATGCGATATGTGCAAATCTTGGAGCGTCTTTTGCATTTAGTTTTCACTTCTCTTTTATGCATCATGCTGGTATGAGATAGTCCTTGGTTTATTTATAGAATTCTCTATGCACTTCACTTATATATTTTGAGTATGGCTTTATAGAATGCTTCATGTGCTTCACTTATATCATTTGAAGTTTGGATTGCCTGTTTCTCTTTACATAGAAAACCAACATTTGTAGAATGCTCTTTTGCTTCACTTATATTTGTTAGAGCACGGGCATATCTTTTGTAGAAAGAATTAAACTCTCTTGCTTCACTTATATCTATTTAGAGAGATGACAGGAATTGGTCATTCACATGGTTAGTCATAAAATCTTACATAAAACTTGTAGATCACTGAATATGATATGTTTGATTCCTTGCAATAGTTTTGCGATATAAAGATGGTGGTATTAGAGTCATGCTAGTGGGTAGTTGTGGGTTAGCAGAAATACTTTTGTTGAGGTTTGTGATTCCCGTAGCATGCACGTATGGTGAACCGTTATGTAACGAAGTCGGAGCATGATTTATTTATTGATTGTCTTCCCTATGAGTGGCGGTCGGGGACGAGCGATGGTCTTTTCCTACCAATCTATCCCCCTAGGGGCATGCGTAGTAGTACTTTGCTTCGAGGGGTAATAAACTTTTGCAATAAGTATATGAGTTATTTATGACTAATGTGAGTCCATGGATTATACGCACTCTCACCCTTCCACCATTGCTAGCCTCTTCGGTACCGTGCATTGCCCTTTCTCACCTCGAGAGTTGGTGCAAACTTCGTCGGTGCATCCAAACCCCGTGATAAGATACGCTCCGTCACACATAAGCCTCCATATATCTTCCTCAAAACAGCCACCATACCTACCTATTATGGCATCCATAGCCATTCCGAGATATATTGCCATGCAACTTCCATCATCATCATATACATGACTTGAGCATTCATTGTCATATTGCTTTGCATGATCGTAAGATAGCTAGCATGATGTTTTCATGGCTTGTCTGTTTTTTGATGTCATTGCTATGCTAGATCATTGCACATCCCGGTACACCGTCGGAGGCATTCATATAGAGTCATATCTTTGTTCTAGTATTGAGTTGTAATATTGAGTTGTAAGTAAATAAAAGTGTGATGATAATCATTATTAGAGCATTGCCCCATCAAAAAAATGGAGAGGCCAAAGAAGCCTAAATAAAAAAAGGGGGCCAAAGAAGCCCGCAAAAAAAGAAGAAAAAAAGAGAAAAGAAAAAGGGGCAATGTTACTATCCTTTTACCACACTTGTGCTTCAAAGTAGCACCATGTTCTTCATATAGAGAGTCTCTTGAGTTATCACTTTCATATACTAGTGGGGATTTTCATTATAGAACTTGGCTTGTATATTCCGATGAAGGGCTTCCTCAAATGCCTGAGGTCTTCATGAGCAAGCAAGTTGGATGCACACCCACTTAGTTTCAGTTTCAGCTTTCATACACTTATAGCTCTAGTGCATCCGTTGCATGGCAATCCCTACTCCTCACATTGACATCAATTGATGGGTATCTCCACAGCCCGTTGATTATCTACGTCGATGTCAGACTTCCTCCCTTTTTGTCTTCTCCACACAACCTCCACCATCATATTCTATTCCACCTATAGTGTTATGTCCATGGCTCACGCTCATGTATTGCGTGAGGGTTGAAAAAGCTGAAGCGCGTTAAAAAGTATGAACCAATTGCTCGGCTTGTCATCGGGGTTGTGCATGATGTGAATATTTTGTGTGGTGAAGATGGAGCATAGCCAGACTATATGATTTTGTAGGGATAACTTTCTTTGGCCATGTTATTTTGAAAAGACATGATTGCTTTATTAGTAGGCTTGAAGTATTATTGTTTTTATGTCAAATGATAGACTGTTGCTTTGAATCACTCGTATCTTAATATTCATGCCATGATTAGGTACATGATCAAGATTATGCTAGGTAGCATTCCACATCAAAAATTATCCTTTTTATCATTTACCTACTCGAGGACGAGCAGGAATTAAGCTTGGGGATGCTGATACGTCTCCGTCATATCTATACTTTTTGATTGTTCCATGCCAATATTATTCAACTTTCATATACTTTTGGCAACTTTTTATACTATTTTTGGGACTAACATATTGATCCAGTGCCCAGTGCCAGTTCCTATTTGTTGCATGTTTTATGTTTCGCAGAAACCCCATATCAAACGGAATCCAAACGGGATAAAAACGGATGGAGAATATTTTTGGAATATTTGGAGAATTCTGGAAGAAAAATCCACGCGAGACGGTACTCGAGGGAGGCACGAGGCAGGGGGCGCCTGTCGGTGTCAAAACTGGCGGATCTCGGGTAGGGGGTCCCGAACTGTGTGTCTAGGCCGGATGGTAACAGGAGGCAAGGAACACGATGTTTTACCCAGGTTCGGGCCCTCTTGATGGAGGTAAAACCCTAAGTCCTGCTTGATTAATATTGATGATATGGGTAGTACAAGAGTAGATCTACCACGAGATCAAGGAGGCTAAACCCTAAAAGCTAGCCTATGGTATGGTTGTTGTATGATGAAGTTGTCCTACGGACTAAAACCCTCTGGTTTATATAGACACCGGAGAGGGTTAGGGTTACACAAAGTTGGTTACAATGGTAGGAGATCTTGAATATCCGTATCTCCAAGCTTGCCTTCCACGCCAAGGAAAGTCCCATCCGGACACGGGACGAAGTCTTCAATCTTGTATCTTCATAGTCTTGGAATCCTGCTGAAGGTATAGTCCGGCTACCCGAACACCCCCTAATCCAAGACTCCCTCAGTAGCCTCTGAACCAGGCTTCAATGACGACGAGTCCGGCGCATAGATTGTCTTCGGCATTGCAAGGCGGGTTCCTCCTCCAAATTCTTCATAAAAGTTTGTAAACACCAAGAGTAGTGTCCGGCTCTGCAAAATAAGTTTCCACATATTGCCACAGAGAGAATAATATTAACACAAATCTAATCTGCTGACGTATTCCGCAGCGTGACATCACACTACGGCCAAGCCTTTATTCGAATCGTTTTCACTTTTCCACCTCAGCGCGTTTTGCGAGGCGGGTTCCTTGGCACGTCTTGTCAAAGCAGAGATCGTGTCCCCTTTATTTACGGGATTCTCATCAATACGGACGTGGGTAACCCAATCGTGCCCGTTAGCATGTCTTCTCGATTAAAGGCAAGTCCCAAACGGTTACGGGGAGGGCTCCTGGTATTCAACCTCTTATAAAGAGACCAAGGCCTTACTCCTTTTCTCCAATCTCAAAACAAGTTCGCCCGTCGCCTCGAGTTCCAACACCCTAGGCTCCAGATTCCAGGCGCTTCGGACCTTCGACAATGTCCGGTTCCGACCTTCAAGGCCGATGGATGTCCTCCTCCGTCACGGAGGACGATGTGCTAAAGTTGAGAGAGGCTAAGTTCTTGACCGCCGAAATTTTGCATAGGTTGCCTGCTCAAAGGCAGGCTATTCCCAGTCCCCAGCCCGGTGAGAGCATAGTGTTCATGTCTCACTTCCTTCGGGGGTTAGGCTTCCCGATGGATCCCTTCATGAGGGGGCTAATATTCTATTATGGGCTGGAATTTCATGACTTAGCTCCAGAGTCCATCCTCCACATTTCCTCATTCATCGTTGTGTGCGAAGCGTTCCTCCGTGTTACTCCTCACTTCGGATTATGGCTCAAGACTTTTGGAGTGGAGCCGAAGATGATCGAGGGACGGCACGCAGAGTGTGGAGGCGCTGTCATAAGTAAGAATGTCGATGCTCTATGGCCCGAGGGCTCCTTTCAAGAGGAGCTCGGCTTGTGGCAACGAGAGTGGTTCTATATCACCGCTCCCAGGAGCACCAAGTGGGTGGCGCCTCCTGCCTTTCGCTCGGGTCCCCCACCATGACTAGCGTCATGGGTCAACAAAGGATTAGATTGGGGGTTATCCAAAGACGTGCCCTTGTTGCAGGGCCGCATTAGGGATCTCTTAGAAAGAGACCTCAACCTGGTCAAGGTGACGCAGGTCATGCTGATTCGCCGAACACTGCCCGGCAAACATCGCTCCTTTCGTCTGTGGGAGTTTAATCCGGAGGTACCACGAGCTCTCCAGCATTTTATGGGCGCAACGCCCATGGATATGTATAAAATGTTCTTCGGATCACAAGCAATGTGTCCGGATTTGACCGAGGACGCAGGTTTAAGCTGCAATCACCCGGATACTCAAGTAAGTAACCTTGTGCCCGGACTCGCTATCCGTAAAATTGTCATAAATTTGCCCCTAAAAGAGCTGTCCTTTTAAACAGGAGTGGATAGCGAAGGCAAAGCTGATCCGGTGTCCGGCCCCCCTTCCTGAGACCAGGCCGGATCCCGTGCTAGTCAGGATGTTGAAGATCGTGCCTTTGGAGGGAAGTGAGGGGGAGGACAAGGAAACTATGGCCTCCTCGAAGGAGGCTGCTCTGAAGGGAAGAACCGACAATTCCTCTCCTAAGGGGAAGAAGAGGGCCGCCTCTGACGACCCGGAGACCATGGCCTCAAAGCGGGGGGAAAAGTCCTCGTCAGAGGGTCCGACGCCGGGGAGATCCTCGGCCTAACTACGCCCTCAAAGGGATCAGCCCTCCAGCGAGCCGTAAGTAGAGAAAGATTTTCCTTTAGAGGGATGAGAGAAATCCTTGCTTTTTATCTGAGAAGATTAACCGAAATTTTACTTTGTAGCTCGGACCTCAGCCCTTCTCAGCAGAGCTCGTCTTCGGGGGATCTTCTTCCGGAGATGATGGAGAGTGGAACGCCTCCCCCTGCCGTACCGCCTGGCGAGGTGGGCGACCCTAAGGTGTCGTTGCGGAGGGTTCCTCCGAATCCGGCAGGGGTGGAAGGTAGCCATATGTCCCCCCAAGGTTCTCCGCGTCCGGCCTTCGATGGAGGTCATAGGACAAGTCCGACAACGTCCGATGCGCGGTCGGAGGAGCTGATGATTCTGCTGGGGCGAGCTTCTATCTCAGAGGAGCACCGTGCATTGATGGGTACGGTGATTGGAAGGATTTCGTCCGTGGAAAGCGGATTGCATGAGGCCGTCAAAAGTTTGCTGACGGGTTTTGACGTACGTTTGATAATGTACTTCTTTGTCAGTTGTGCATAAACAAGATGCGCCCTGTGTAGATGGTAGCCCCTGAGACTCTGTGCGTTGTCAAAATTGATGGCGCGCAGAGGATCATAATCCCAGGTCTAAAATGTCGCCTTTGTATACAGGTGGCGAAGTGTCCGGAATCGAGCCGAACTGATGATTTTGCCGAATTAAAGCAGCAACTTGACATGGCAGATGCCGACATCGCGCTCGTCAATGAGCGGCTTGATGAGTCTCAAGGTATGCAATTCCTCGGGCGGCATCTGGTAAGAGGAGCTTTATGCCAATATCTTACAATGTGTGTGCTTGACGCAGATGGTGCGGCCACCGTGGAGAGTCTTCGGGCGGAACTTGCCCGAGCTAAGGAACAAGCCAAGAAAAGTGATGCGGCTGCCGAGAAGGCCCTTGAAGAGCTGAGAGCCAAACAGGCTGCTCACTGTCGAAGCAAGAAGGAGATGGCCATGATGGCCGTGAAGTTAAAAAGTGCTGCTGACCGTTGCAAGTTTCTTGAGAAAGAAGGCCGGGCGAGACAGACGGACTTAGAGAAGGCCGTTGCTGATGCCAAGGACGCTCGCTCTGCGATGAGAGCTGCGAAGGAGGACCTGCGTCAGGCCGGACAAATTGCGGCTGGAAAGCCCTTTATGCTGCGGAGGAAGTTTTGCGATCCAAAGTTTGCTCCGTTGGACCGGATGTGGAGTGCGGAGGACACCTATCTGGATTTGGTAGTGAGTGTTGCTGATGCAACCGAATACTTTCGAGATCAAGAAGATCACGAAGTGGAAAGGCTTTTCTAGTCGCAGTTCCAGAATCCAGAGCGTCCACTGGCAGTGGACGATTGTCTGGCTCAATGGGCCAAACTGAATAGATTGCCCGGACTCGCCATGAAGTACATCGTGGGTCATCTGTGGCCGGGGAGATCGGAGCCGAAGAGTTATTTCAGCTTGGTGCAGCAATTCCTTGACGCGGTGCCACGTATCAATGCGATGAAGAGGTCAGCATGCATAGAGGGTGCACGGATGGCTCTTGCCCGTGTCAAGACATACTGGGCAGAGATGGAGACCACCATTGCTGCATCCCGAGATTCGGACAAAAGCCGAGTACCCTTCGAGCACTATTTTCAGGAGGTCCTTGAAGACGCTCGTGTAATAGAGACGCAGTGCTCGAAGGATGCTATGTTCTGATAGCATATGTAATTATAAAGCAATATTTTGATGAATTGTAGTAGCCTTTTATACTTGTGCCTTCAAGTATTTGGAACACCTCCTGTGCGGCCGTTTTAAGATATATATATACAAAATCTGAAAGATTGCAGTCGTTGGCTTCAGCAACCACGCACATAGTGCGGGGGTGCTCGCAGAAGGCGCATTTTCACACTTAATCCAACGTCTTGGTCCTACAAAGGAGGTGATAGCGCAACAAGCTAGGCAACCGGACTATAATGCTTTAACACTTTCAGTTAGCCATAGGAGCTTGACAATGGGACTATTTAGGTAGCCCCTGGTGGCGACTGCGCTCGCCCGAATTCGGGGCGCGTATGTGCCTGGCCGGGAAACGACCCTTCGTTAATGCGGAGGAATCCTACAGATTCCGGAGAGTCATCGAGTGGTTGACCAGTCTCACGCCATATCATGACAGTCGGTTTTCGGCTTTCTCTACTGAGGTGCTCGCCTGGCCGAACCAGGGCACAATCGCAGTAGTTCTCCTGGTGCCACCTTAGCCGATAGAGCGGAACGTAAGGCGGCCGAACACAGGAGCCAGGTGTTGGGAACGTTGCAGAAAACAAAAAAAATTCCTACGTTTCACCAAGATCAATCTATGGAGTCAACTAGCAATGAGAGGAGAGTGCATCTACATACCCTTGTAGATCGCGAGCGGAAGCGTTCAAGAGAACGGGGATGATGGAGTCGTACTCGCCGTGATCCAAATCACCGATGACCAAGTGCCAAACGGACGGTACCTCTGCGTTCAACACACGTACGGAGCATATGATGTCTCCTCCTTCTTGATCCAGCAAGGGGGAAGGAGAGGTTAATGAAGATCCAGCAGCACGACAGCGTGGTGGTGGATGCAGCAGTGATCGCAGCAGGGCTTCGCCGAGCTTCTGCGAGAGGGAGAGGTGTAGCAGGGGAGAGGGAGGCGCCAAGGCTTGAGGTACGGCTGCCCTCCCTCCCCCCCTTTATATAGGCCCCCTAGGGGGGTGCGCCGGCCCTAGGAGATGGGATCTCCTAGGGGTGCGGCGGCCAAGGGGTGGAGTACCCCCCAAGGCAAGTGGAGGCGCCCCCTCCCCTAGGGTTCCCCAACCCTAGGCGCATGGGGGCCCAAGGGGGGCGCACCAGCCCACTATGGGCTGGTTCCCCTCCCCACTTCAGCCCATGGGGCCCTTTGGGATGGGTGGCCCCACCTGGTGGACCCCCGGGACCCATCCGGTGGTCCCGGTACAATACCGGTGACCCCGAAACTTTCCCGATGGCCGAAACTACACTTCCTATATATAATTCTTCACCTCCGGACAATTCCGGAACTCCTCGTGATGTCCAGGATCTCATCCGGGACTCCGTACAACTTTCGGATTACTGCATACTCATATCTATACAACCCTAGCGTCACCGAACCTTAAGTGTGTAGACCCTACGGGTTCGGGAGACAAGCAGACATGACCGAGACGACTCTCTGGTCAATAACCAACAGCGGGATCTGGATACCCATGTTGGCTCCCACATGCTCCTCGATGATCTCATCGGATGAACCACGATGTCGAGGACCTAATTAATCCTGTACTCAATTCCCTTTGGCAATCGGTACGTTACTTGCCCGAGACCCGATCGTCGGTATCCCAATACCTTGTTCAGTCTCGTTACCGGCAAGTCACTTTACTCATACCGTAATGCATGATCATGTGATCAACCACTTGATCACATTGAGCTCATTATGATGATGCATTACCGAGTGGGCCCAGAGATACCTCTCCGTCATACGGAGTGAAAAATCCCAGTCTCGATTCGTGCCAACCCAACAAACACTTTCGGAGATACCTGTAATGTACCTTTATAGTCACCCAGTTACGTTGTGACGTTTGGCACACCCAAGGTACTCCTACGGTATTCGGGAGTTGCACAATCTCATGGTCTAAGGAAATGATACTTGACATCCAGAAAAGCTATAGCAAACGAACTACACGATCTTTGTGCTATGCTTAGGTTTGGGTCTTGTCCATCACATCATTCTCCTAATGATGTGATCCCGTTATCAATGACATCCCCATGTCCATAGCCAGGAAACCATGACTATCTGTGATCAACGAGCTAGTCAACTAGAGGCTCACTAGGGACACATTGTGGTCTATGTATTCACACATGTATTACGATTTCCAGATAATACAATTATAGCATGAATAATAGACAATTATCATGAACAAGGAAATATAATAATCATTTTATTATTGCCTCTAGGGCATATTTCCAACAGTCTCCCACTTGCACTAGAGTCAATCATCTAGTTACATTGTGATGAATCGAACACCCATGGAATTCTGGTGTTGATCATGTTTTGCTCTAGGGAGAGGTTTAGTCAACGGATCTGCTACATTCAGGTCCGTATGTACTTTACAAATCTCTATGTCTCCATTTTGAACACTTTCACGAATGGAGTTGAAGCGACGCTTGATATGCCTGGTCTTCCTGTGAAACCTGGGCTCCTTGGCAAGGGCAATAGCTCCAGTGTTGTCACAGAAGAGAGTCATCGGGCCCGACGCATTGGGTATGACTCCTAGGTCGGTAATGAACTCCTTCACCCAGACTGCTTCGTGTGCTGCCTCCGAGGATGCCATGTACTCCGCTTCACATGTAGATCCCGCCACAATGCTTTGCTTGCAACTGCACCAGCTTACTGCCCCACCATTCAAAATATACACGTATCCGGTTTGTGACTTAGAGTCATCCAGATCTGTGTCGAAGCTAGCATCGACGTAACCCTTTACGACGAGCTCTTCATCACCTCCATAAACGAGAAACATTTCCTTAGTCCTTTTCAGGTACTTCAGGATATTTTTGACCGCTGTCCAGTGTTCCATGCCGGGATTACTTTGGTACCTTCCTACCAAACTCACGGCAAGGTTTACATCAGGTCTGGTACACATCATAGCATACATGATAGACCCTGTGGCCGAGGCATAGGGGACGACACTCATCTTTTCTCTATCTTCTGCCGTGGTCGGGCATTGAGCCAAGCTCAATCTCGTACCTTGCAATACAGGCAAGAACCCTTTCTTTGACTGATCCATTTTGAATTTCTTCAAATTCTTGTCAAGGTACGTACTCTGTGAAAGACCAATGAGGCGTCTCGATCTATCTCTATAGATCTTGATGCCTAATATATAAGCAGCTTCTCCAAGGTCCTTCATTGAAAAACACTTGTTCAAATAGGCCTTTATGCTTTCCAAGAATTCTATATCATTTCCCATCAACAGTATGTCATCCACATACAATATGAGAAATGCTACAGAGCTCCCACTCACTTTCTTGTAAATGCAGGCTTCTCCATAAGTCTGCATAAACCCAAATGCTTTGATCATCTCATCAAAGCGAATGTTCCAACTCCGAGATGCTTGCACCAGCCCATAAATCGAGCGTTGGAGCTTGCACACCTTGTCAGCATTCTTAGGATCGACAAAACCTTCCGGCTGCATCATATACAATTCCTCCTTAAGGAAACCATTAAGGAATGCCGTTTTGACGTCCATTTGCCATATCTCATAATCATAGAATGCGGCAATTGCTAACATGATTCGGACGGACTTCAGCTTCGCTACGGGTGAGAAAGTCTCATCGTAGTCAACCCCTTGAACTTGTCGATAACCCTTAGCGACAAGCCGAGCTTTATAGATGGTCACATTACCATCCGCATCTGTCTTCTTCTTAAAGATCCATTTATTTTCTATGGCTCGCCGATCAACGGGCAAGTCAGTCAAAGTCCATACTTCTTTTCATACATGGATCCTATCTCGGATTTCATGGCTTCCAGCCATTTGTCGGAATCTGGGCCCGCCATCGCTTCTTCATAGTTCGAAGGTTCACCGTTGTCTAACAACATGATTTCCAAGACAGGGTTGCCATACCACTCTCGTGCGGAACGTGTCCTTGTGGACCTACGAAGTTCAGTAGCAACTTGATCTGAATTTTCATGATCATCATCATCAACTTCCTCTCTAGTCGGTGCAGGCACCTCAGGAACATTTTCTTGAGCTACGCCACTTACCGGTTCAAGAGGTAATACTTCATCAAGTTCTACCTTCCTCCCACTTATTTCTTTCGAGAGAAACTCCTTCTCTAGAAAGGACCCATTCTTGGCAACAAAGATCTTGCCTTCGGATCTGAGGTAGAAGGTATACCCAACAGTTTCTTTAGGGTATCCTATGAAGACGCATTTTTCCGACTTGAGTTCGACCTTTTTAGGTTGAAGTTTCTTGACATAAGCATCGCATCCCCAAACTTTTAGAAACGACAGCTTAGGTTTCTTCCCAAACCATAATTCATACGGTGTCGTCTCAACGGATTTCGACGGAGCCCTATTTAAAGTGAATGCGGCAGTCTCTAAAGCATAGCCCCAAAATGATAGCGGTAAATCGGTAAGAGACATCATAGATCGCACCATATCTAATAGAGTGCGATTACGACGTTCGGACACACCATTACGCTGAGGTGTTCCAGGCGGCGTGAGTTGTGAAACTATTCCACATTTTCTTAAGTGTGTGCCAAATTCGTGACTCAAGTATTCTCCCCCATGATCTGATCGCAAGAACTTGATTTTCCTGTCACGTTGATTCTCAACCTCACTCTGAAATTCCTTGAACTTTTCAAAGGTCTCAGACTTGTGTTTCATTAAATAGACATACACATATCTACTCAAATCATCGGTGAGGGTGAGAACATAACGATAGCCACCGCGAGCCTCAACACTCATTGGACCGCACACATCAATATGTATGATTTCCAATAAGTTGGTTGCTCGCTCCATTGTTCCTGAGAATGGAGTCTTGGTCATTTTACCCATGAGGCATGGTTCGCACGTGTCAAATGATTCGTAATCAAGAGACTCTAAAAGTCCATCTGCATGGAGCTTCTTCATGCGTTTGACACCTATGTGACCAAGGCGGCAGTGCCACAAGTATGTGGGACTATCATTATCAACCTTACATCTTTTGGTATTCACACTATGAATAGGTGTAGCATTACGCTCGAGATTCATTAAGAATAAACCATTCACCATCAGAGCATGACCATAAAACATATCTCTCATATAAATAGAACAACCATTATTCTCGGATTTAAATGAGTAGCCATCTCATATTAAATGAGATCCTGATACAATGTTCATGCTAACTAATCACGTAGGTAAATGTAGAGGTAGCATGCCGACGGAGATCACATCGACCTTGGAACCATTCCCGACGCGCATCGCCACCTTGTCCTTCGCCAGTCTCTGCTTATTCCGCAGATCCTGCTTTGAGTTACAAATGTGAGCAACCGCACCGGTATCAAATACCCAGGAGCTACTACGAGTACTGGTAAGGTACACATCAATTACATGTATATCACATATACCTTTTGTGATGCCGGCCTTCTTGTCCGCTAAGTATTTGGGGCAGTTCCGCTTCCAGTGACCACTTCCCTTGCAATAAAAGCACTCAGTCTCGGGCTTGGGTCCATTCTTTGGCTTATTCCCGGCAGCTTGCTTACCGGGCGCGGCAACTCCCTTGCCGTCCTTCTTGAAGTTCTTCTTACCCTTGCCTTTCTTGAACTTGGTGGTTTTATTCACCATCAACACTTCATGTTCCTTTTTGACTTCTACCTCTGCTGATTTCAGCATTGCAAATACTTCAGGAATGGTCTTTTCCATCCCCTGCATATTGAAGTTCATCACAAAGCTCTTGTAGCTTGGTGGAAGCGACTGAAGGATTCTGTCAATGACCGCATCATCCAGGAGATTAACTCCCAGCTGAGTCAAGCGGTTATGCAACCCAGACATTTTGAGTATGTGCTCACTCACAGAACTATTTTCCTCCATCTTACAGCTGAAGAACTTGTCGGAGACTTCATATCTCTCGACCCGGGCATGAGCTTGGAAAACCATTTTCAGCTCTTCGAACATCTCATATGCTCCGTGTCGCTCAAAACGCTTTTGGAGCCCCGGTTCTAAGCTGTAAAGCATGCCGCACTGAACGAGGGAGTAATCATCAGCACGTGTCTGCCAAGCGTTCATAACGTCTTGGTTCTGTGGGACGGGTGCGTCACCTAGCGGTGCTTCTAGGACATAATCTTTCTTGGCAGCTATGAGGATGATCCTCAGGTTCCAGACCCAGTCCGTATAGTTGTTGCCATCGTCTTTCAGCTTGGTTTTCTCTAGGAACGCGTTGAAGTTGAGGACAACGTTGGCCATTTGATCTACAAGACATATTGTAAAGATTTTAGACTAAGTTCATGATAATTAAGTTCATCTAATCAAATTATTCAATGAACTCCCACTTAGATAGACATCCCTCCAGTCATCTAAGTATAACATGATCCGAGTTGACTAGGCCGTGTCCGATCATCACGTGAGACGGACTAGTCAACATCGGTGAACATCTTCATGTTGATCGTATCTTCTATACGACTCATGCTCGACCTTTCGGTCTTCTGTGTTCCGAGGCCATGTCTGTACATGCTAGGCTCGTCAAGTCAACCTAAGTGTATTGCGTGTGTAAATCTGTCTTACACCCGTTGTATGTGAACGTTGGAATCTATCACACCCGATCATCACGTGGTGCTTCGAAACAACGAAACTGTCGCAACGGCGCATAGTTAGGGGGAACACTTTCTTGAAATTATTATGAGGGATCATCTTATTTACTACCGTCGTTCTAAGTAAACAAGATGCAAAAACATGATAAACATCACATGCAATCAAATAATAGTGACATGATATGGCCAATATCATATAGCTCCTTTGATCTCCATCTTGGGGCTCCATGATCATCTTGTCACCAGCATGACACCATGATCTCCATCATCATGATCTCCATCATCGTGTCTTCTTGAAGTTGTCTCGTCATCTATTACTTCTACTACTATGGCTAACGCTTTAGTAATAAAGTAAAGTAATTACATGACGTTTATGTTGACACGCAGGTCATAAATAAATAAAGGCAACTCCTATGGCTCCTGCCGGTTGTCATACTCATCGACATGCAAGTCGTGATTCCTATTACATGAACATGATCAATCTCATACATCACATATATCATTCATCATTCATCACAACCTTTGGCCATATCACATCACAAAACACTTGCTGCAAAAACAAGTTAGACGTCCTCTAATTGTTGTTGCAAGTTTTTACGTGGCTGCTATAGGTTTCTAGCAAGAACGTTTCTTACCTACGCCAAAACCACAACGTGAATTGCCAATTTCTATTTACCCTTCATAAGGGCCCTGTTCATCGAATCCGATCCGACTAAAGTGGGAGAGACAGACACCCGCCAGCCACCTTATGCAACTAGTGCATGTCAGTCGATGGAATCGGTCTCACGTAAGCGTACGTGTAAGGTTGGTCCGGGCCGCTTCATCCCACAATGCCGCCGAATCAAGATAAGACAAGTAACGGCAAGCAAATTGACAATATCGACGCCCACAACTACTTTGTGTTCTACTCGTGCATAGTAACTACGCATAGACCTAGCTCATGATGCCACTGTTGGGGAACGTTGCAGAAAACAAAAAAAATTCCTACATTTAGATCAATCTATGGAGTCAACTAGCAACGAGAGGAGAGTGCATCGACATACCCTTGTAGATCGCGAGCGGAAGCGTTCAAGAGAACGGGGATGATGGAGTCGTACTCGCTGTGATCCAAATCACCGATGACCAAGTGCCGAACGGACGGCACCTCCGCATTCAACACACGTACGGAGCGGATGACGTCTCCTCCTTCTTGATCCAGCAAGGGGGAAGGAGAGGTTGATGAAGATCCAGCAGCACGACGGCGTGGTGGTGGATGCAGCAGTGATCGCAGCAGGGCTTCGCTGAGCTTCTGCGAGAGGGAGAGGTGTAGCAGGGGAGAGGAAGGTGCCAAGGCTTGAGGTACGGCTGCCCTCCCTACCCCCCCCCCCTTTATATAGGCCCCCTAGGGGGGTGCGCCGGCCCTAGGAGATGGGATCTCCTAGGGGGGCGGCGGCCAAGGGGTGGAGTACCCCCAAGGCAAGTGGAGGCGCCCCCTCCCCTAGGGTTCCCCAACCCTAGGCGCATGGGGGGCCCAAGGGGGGCACACTAGCCCACTGGTTCCCCTCCCCACTTCAGCCCATGGGACCCTCCGGGATGGGTGGCCCCACCCAGTGGACCCCCAGGACCCATCCGGTGGTCCCGGTACAATACCAGTGACCCCGAGACTTTCCCGATGGCCGAAACTGCACTTCCTATATATAATTCTTCACCTCCGGACAATTCCAGAATTCCTCGTGACGTCCAGGATCTCATACAGGACTCCGAACAACTTTCGGATTACTGCATACTCATATCTATACAACCCTAGCATCACCGAACCTTAAGTGTGTAGACCCTACGGGTTCAGGAGACAAGCAGACATGACCGAGACGACTCTCTGGTCAATAACCAACAGCGGGATCTGGATACCCATGTTGGCTCCCACATGCTCCTCGATGATCTCATCGGATGAACCACGATGTCGAGGACCTAATTAATCCCGTACTCAATTCCCTTTATCAATCGGTACGTTACTTGCCCGAGACCCGATCATCGGTATCCCAATACCTTGTTCAGTCTCGTTACCGGCAAGTCACTTTACTCGTACCGTAATGCATGATCCTGTGATCAACCACTTGATCACATTGAGCTCATTATGATGATGCATTACCGAGTGGTCCCAGAGATACCTCTCCGTCATACGGAGTGACAAATCCCAGTCTCGATTCGTGCCAACCCAACAGACACTTTCGGAGATACCTGTAATGTACCTTTATAGTCACCCAGTTACGTTGTGACGTTTTGCACACCCAAGGTACTCCTACGGTATCCAGGAGTTGCACAATCTCATGGTCTAAGGAAATGATACTTGACATCCAGAAAAGCTACAACAAACGAACTACACGATCTTTGTGCTATGCTTAGGTTTGGGTCTTGTCCATCACATCATTCTCCTAATGATGTGATCCCGTTATCAATGACATCCCCATGTCCATAGCCAGGAAACCATGACTATTTGTTGATCAACGAGCTAGTCAACTAGAGGCTCACTAGGGACACATTGTGGTCTATGTATTCACACATGTATTACGATTTCCAATAATACAATTATAGCATGAATAATAGACAATTATCATGAACAAGGAAATATAATAATCATTTTATTATTGCCTCTAGGGCATATGTCCAACACCGGGCAACCCAACATTTGTTCAAAATCATGACTCGGAGCTGATGCATATAAGGCCAAACTCGCGACGCCGAACACTCCCTAAGGTATTCGGTCTTTATGAGAGCGGGCGAGGTAACGCTCTGAGGTATAAGCCCCTAGTGTCCAGGTACGCGCAAGAATTCTGACGTGGCCACATGCCAAGATGCCAGCCTCCTCCTTGGTCATAGAACCAGGGGATGTGTATCAACAAGAGACAGTAAAAAAAGGTTTACACGGGGTCTTAATCCGAAAAGAATCCTTGGAACGGGTCCCTACTGCACGTCTGCGCCTGTGTCTCCGTTGTGCCATATCCTGTACGGGCGCAGCACGACATTCATCTATAAAAAGAGAGCAACTAAGTTGAAAAAAGGGCGTGCCGAACAAAAGTTATATGAAATGAACAAAGTGTAAAGTAAAATATGAAAAATTGAGCTTTATTGTCTCTTAGTTTATACGTGTGAAGCCCCTAGTGCAGGGGTATATGGCCACTAAGCCTTTATCAACGATACTTTTGTGCCGGACTCGTCTATCCGGGTCCGTGGTCTTAATGACCTGTTCCGATGTTCTGGCTGGTGAAGCCATTGTATTGTGGGGCTGTTAAAGCAGCCGCGCAATCCTCCACTTGGGGGAGGTGTTCTCACTGCTTCCCCTTTAAGGAGATGATGCCGCGTGGACCAGACATCTTAAGCATAAGAGATGCATAATGCGGTATTGCGTTAAAGCGGGCGAAAGCTTCGCGTCCCAGTAGTGCTTGATAGCGACTTGAGAATGGGACGATGTGGAAAGTCAGCTTTTCACGACGGAAGTTATCGGCAGAGCCGAAAATAACCTCGAGCCGGAGAAAACCCATGCAATGGGTGTCCGGACCTGGCGTTACTCCTTGAAAGGAGGTTTTGCTGTGGCGAATTCTTTTTGGGTCGATCCCCATGTGGCGGATTGAGTCCTGATATATCAGGTTGAGTCTGCTGCCACCGTCCATAAGGACATTTGAAAACTAGAGTCCGCCAATTATTGGATCGAGTACCAGGGCAGTCCAGCCTGGGTTCCTGACACTTCTAGAATAATCCAGATGATCGAAGATGATTGGTTTTGACAACCAGTGGTGGGATTCCTTTGGGATAGACCGTGGGGCGCGTACCTTTATGGGCGCCGCACGTTTTGTTATGTGGAGTAAGTTTACTATTTTTACTTCTTGTGGGAAATTCTTTTGTTTCCTGGTACTCTGCTTTTGGGGTTCGTCCTTGTCTTCGCTTGGTGTGTCGAGCCCCTTGTGTTCGGCGTTGAGTTTGCCGGATTGTTTGAAAACCCAACAATCTCTGTGGGTATGGTTAGCAGGCTTTCCGGGAGTGCTGTGTATTTGACATATCCTATCCAAGATTTTGTTTAGGTTGGATAGATCGTCCCTGTTATCTTGGAGGGGCGACTTTTTCTGATTCTGTCGTGAGCTTTTGAATCCGGCGTTGACTGTCGTGCTCTTCAGAATTTTTTCCTTAGTCCGGCGACGGTCCTTATTGCGTCGCGGTTTTCCGTTTCCATCCCTAGTTTCGGATGTACTTGGGTCACTGGTGCTGCATCTTGCCAACAACTGTCCTCTCCTGCGCAAAAGCGGGTCATGAGGCTTGTTAGTGCGGCCATTGTTCTTGGCTTTTCTTGGCCGAGGTGTCTGGCGAGCCATTCGTCTCGGACATTATGCCTGAAAGCCGCTAAGGCTTCAGCGTCCGGACAGTCGACTATCTGATTCTTTTTAGTAAGAAATCTATTCCAGAATTGCCGAGCTGACTCTCCGGGCTGTTGAGTTATGTGACTAAGATCGTCTGCATCCGGAGGGCGGACATAGGTCCCTTAAAAATTTGCTCGGAAAGCGTCCTCAAGCTCTTCCCAACTTCCGATTGTGTTTTCAGGAAGGCTTTTGAGCCAATGCCGGGCTGGCCCTTTAAGCTTGAGGGGTAAGTATTTTATGGCGTGGAGATCATCTCCTCTAGCCATGTGTATGTGGAGGATATAATCCTCGATCCAGACTCCAGGGTCTGTTGTTCCATCATATGCCTCTATGTTTACGGGTTTGAATCCCGCTGGAAATTCATAATCCAGAACCTCATCGGTGAAACATAGGGGGTGTGCGGCACCCCTGTATTTGGGTGTGCCGGATTCTGATAATGCTTTATTGCATTGCTTACGAGAGCTTGCTTTCTTGGCCCGTAAATGGACCTGGCTGGGCCATGATGCGAATCCTTAAGTGGGTCGCATGCCGGCTTAAGTGCGGTGCTGCTTGCCGCTTTATGCTGGCCATGGGGTCGTCTATCCGACTGTGTGGCTTTCCCACTTTTGGAATGCGAGGGCTCTAAGGCCTCCTCGTCGAATTCAGGCAGTAGCTTTCTCTTCGGATAGCTTTTAGTGCGGCGACTGTCGCCGTATTTGTCTGCGGTATTGATTACTTTACTCCATATGATCCCGACTGCATCTTCCGCAGTTTTTAGCTTCCGCTTCTGCTTTTTCAGGCTGCGTGCGGTTGCAACGAGCTGTTTGTGGAGGTTCTTCTGCTTCGTGGGCTTGTCCGGTGTAGGGTTGTCCGGAATGCCATTTTTGCCGAGGGAGGGATGTTCGGTTTCTCTATCCGGGTTGTCCTGTTGGGACGGTTGCTCTAAGGCATGCTCGTCGTCTACCGGCTCACCCTGCTCTATGGCTGGGTCTTTATCGAGGCGGGGCTTGGGTCGGCATTTGCGCTGATGCTTTGATTGTTTTTCGAGAGATCGATCTCTCTTTCCATCCCCATTTTCCTCGTTGTTGCTTCCTTTAGAGGTATCCACCGTGTACACATCGTGAGATGAGGTGGCTGTCCAATGCCCTATAGGCGTTGGTTCTTGGTTGTCTCCTGCATCGTCGTCCATACCGTCGATGTCTTCGGAGTCGAAGTCGAGCATGTCGGTTAAGTCGTCGACAGTGGCTATGAAGTGGGTGGTGGGTGGGTTTTGAATTTCTTCATCATCCGAATCCCATCCTTGCTGACCGTAGTCCGGCTAGGGCTCTCCTGATAAAGAGAGAGACTTTAGTGAATTCAGGATGTCGCCGAAGGGCGAGTGCTGAAAGATGTCTGCGGCAGTGAACTCCATTATTGGTGCCCAATCGGATTCGATCGGCAGGGGCGCGGAGGGCTCGGAGTTCGGAAAGGAATCCGGCTCCTCGGAGTCACGGGCCATGCGGAGTGCGGGGCTGGAGTTCGGCTCGATCACCTCTGAGATCGCAGCCCCTGAGGCAGCGTCCAACCGCTGATCCTCGATCGGCGCAGTAGGCTCCGAATCAATGGTCGGAACCGATGCGTGTGCGGCCTCCAAGGCACTGTTCGGCGGCAGAGCTATATCATGCCCATCGAGACAGTGCGACGCGCTTGGCTGTGGCTCGAATCCGTCAAAGATCAAGTCCCCGCGGATGTCAGCCGTGTAGTTTAGGCTTCCAAACCTGACCTGATGGCCAGGGGCGTAGCTTTCGATCTGCTCAAGGTGGCCAAGTGACTTGGCCCGCAGTGCGAAGCCGCTGAAGACGAAGATCTATCCGGGGAGAAAAGTCTCACCCTGGACTGCATCGTTGTTGATGATCGAAGGAGCCATCGGGCCTAAAAGCGACGACACAGAGGAACTCTCAATGAAAGCACCAATGTCGGTGTCAAAACTGGCGGATCTCGGTTAGGGAGTCCCGAACTGTGCGTCTAGGCCGGATGGTAACAGGAGGCAAGGAACACGATGTTTTACCCAGGTTCGGGCCCTCTTGATGGAGGTAAAACCCTACGTCCTGCTTGATTAATATTGATGATATGGGTAGTACAAGAGTAGATCTACCACGAGATCAAGGAGGCTAAACCCTAAAAGCTAGCCTATGGTATGGTTGTTGTATGATGAAGTTGTCCTACGGACTAAAACCCTCCGGTTTATATAGACACCGGAGAGGGTTAGGGTTACACAAAGTCGGTTACAATGGTAGGAGATCTTGAATATCCGTATCGCCAAGCTTTCCTTCCATGCCAAGGAAAGTCCCATCCGGACACGGGACGAAGTCTTCAATCTTGTATCTTCATATTCTTGGAATCCGGCTGAAGGTATAGTCCGGCTACCCGAACACCTCCTAATCCAGGACTCCCTCAGCGCCCCTGACCCTCGTGGGCTCCCTGTAAGGTGGTTGATGCCCTTCTTCGGCCGCAAGAAAGCTAATTTTGGGGGAACAATCACGGCGAAGATTTCAGTCCAATCGGAGTTACGGATCTCCATGTATATACGAAACGGTGAAAGGGCAGAAGAATAGAACGCAGAAACAGAGAGAGACAGAGAGACAGATCCAATCTTGGAGGGGATCTCGCCCCTCCCATGCCATGGAGACCAAGAACCAGAGGGGAAACCCTTCTCCCATCTAGGGAGGAGGTCAAGGAAGAAGAAGAAGGAAGGGGCTCTCCCCCCTCGCTTCCGGTGGCACTGGAGTGCCACCGGGGGCCATCATCATCACCACAATCTTCACCAACAACTTCACCACCATCATCACCAACTCTTCCCCCCTCTATGCAGCGGTGTAACCTCTCTCTTACCCGCTGTAATCTATACTTAAACATGGTGCTCAACGCTATATATTATTTTCCAATGATGTATGGCTATCCTATGATGTTTGAGTAGATCCGTTCTGTCCTATGGGTTATTTGATGATCATGATTGGTTTGAGTTGCATGCTTTATTATTGGTGTTGTCCTATGGTGCTCTCCGTGTCGCGCAAGTGTGAGGGATTCCCATTGTAGGGTTTGCAATATGTTCATGATTTGCTTATGGTGGGTGGCGTGAGTGACAGAAGCACATACCCGAGTAAGTAGGTTGTTTGCGTATGGGATAAAGAGGACTTGATGCTTTAATGCTATGGTTGGGTTTTACCTTAATGATCTTTAGTAGTTGCGGATGCTTGCTAGAGTTCCAATCATAAGTGCATATGATCCAAGTAGAGAAAGTATGTTAGCTTATGCCTCTCCCTCAAATAAAATTGCAATAATGATTACCGGTCTAGTTATCGTTTGCCTAGGGACAAATAACTTTCTCGTAACAAAAACCTTTTTACTAAAACTAACTTAGTTGTGTCCTTATCTAAACAACCCCTACTTTTTATTTACGCGCTCTTTATTATCTTGCAAACCTATCCAACAACACCTACAAAGTACTTCTAGTTTCATACTTGTTCTAGGTAAAGCGAACGTCATGCGTGCGTAGAGTTGTATCGGTGGTCGATAGAACTTGAGGGAATATTTGTTCTACCTTTAGCTCCTTGTTGGGTTCGACACTCTTACTTATCGAAAACTGTTGCGATCCCCTATACTTGTGGGTTATCATGCCCCTGCCTAATCTGCTCCGATAACCATGGCCCTCTCAGCCCCGCGCACCTCCCCAAATTTCGAATCCCGCCAGATCCGAAAATGGCAGAGCAGTCAATCATACCAAAGATTTTATGCAACACAAGCAGTCGAAACTCATCAGCAGAAACTTCACTCGACAACTTTTGAATGGCTCAAGGCGACTGAAAACAAAGTCGGAGCTGTTGCATGGTTCACCAATCCAGTCATATGCTTCTGCAACATAAAGGTTGGGTCAGAACCATTGTCAACTCCATTTTCCACTCGAACCAAAAACCATTCTGGGGCTAATGATGATGGCGTGTACCTAGGGTAGGGCAATAGAGCTGATCTAGGCACCCCTCCCAAGGATGCTGCCCTGCAGTCAAAGATAATCAAAGGACAGCAGATTCTACTGACTGGAATCACCTCAATACATGAACACTCGACCAACGTCTCCACTCGGATATCCCAATTCCATTCGACTGGTATATCATCACTCGACCGTACAAGAACCACTCGGAGTGTAGAAGGTCTAAAGTCATCCCCGAATAAGCAACGTTCAGGCATTCACTCCGCAACATTTATGATCAGTTATATGACTTAATTACTGGCATTACCAGTAACGCGTCACCTTTACGTACATTGAACCTGGGGTAACGTGGGATGGCTGGGGTCCTGGCGCACTCTATATAAGCCACCCCCTCCTCTGGCATAAGGGTTCGCACCCCCTGTAACTTCACGCATAATCCAATCGACAGAGCCTCCGGGCACCGAGACGTAGGGCTGTTACTTCCACCGCGAAGGGTCTGAACTCGTACATCTTGTGTGCGCAATCTCATCGTAGCTAGGACCTTGCCTCTACATCCCTACCCCTACTTTACTGTCAGACTTAGAACCACGACAAGGATTAAATCTGATAGTGATAGATATATAAATTGAAAAGTAAAGTAAAAAGAGTAAACTTGCAGCAAGGTATTTTTGGTTTTGGTAATATGATTAAAGTAGACCCAGAGGCCATGGTTTTCACTAGAGGCTTCTCTCTCGAAACATAGCATACACTGGGTTAATAAAATACTATTGGGCAATTGATAGAAAAGCGCATAGTTACGACGATATTCATGGCAATGATCATGTATATAGGCACATGTTTGTTAAAAGTAGACCAGAATGATTCTGCATCTACTACTATTAGTCCACCAATCGACCGACTCCTGCCTGCATCTATGGTATTAAGTTCATGACAAACAGAGTAACGCTTTAAGAAAGATGCCATGATGGAGACAGAACAAAACCAAACAATATGATTAAACCCCGTCGTTTTACCCTTAGCGGCAACAATATAAATATGTGCCTCGCTACCCCTACTGTCATTGGATGAGGACACCGCAAGATTCAACCCACTACAAAGCACCTCTCCCGCTGAAGATAAATCAATCTAGTTGGCCAAACCAAATGGATAGATCGGAGAGAAATACAAAGCTATAACAATCATGCATAATAAACTTGAGAAAATGCTTGATTACTTTCAATAATAACCTGGTCATAAACCCACAATTCATCAGATCCCAACAAACACACCGCAAAAAAGATTAGAAAGTTTTATATTTGGACTCCGTTTGGTATAGATTTCCTGGAAACCAAAAACAAGCAGAAAAACAACAACTGACACTAGACACTGAGTTAATAGGTTAGTCCCTCAAAATGATATAAAATTCCATATAAAGTATCCAATATTTATAATATAATAGCACGAAACAATCAAAAATTATAGATACGTTATAGATGTATCATGGATGACATGGGGCGAGTTTGACCCATAGGTCGTGCACTGCACAAAGGCACGAAGTGGCAGGAGGGGAGCGCTCTTTCTGCGCATATCGGGAGCTGGAGAGGTCCATGTCGCACCATGAGGTAGCCACCGTCAACATGTATGGCGGAGGAGGGGGGAGGGGGTGGACCTGGAGTAGCGCGGATCCACGAGTGGAGGTTGAGTGCACCTGACTTTAGGGGCGGGGCTTTGTCGTCATAGTCGCCGGTGTGGTGGTGGAGTAGGGAGGGGTCAACGGCTAGGACATAATCTTTCTTGGTAGCTATGAGGATGATCCTCAGGTTCCAGACCCAGTCCGTATAGTTGTTGCCATCGTCTTTCAGCTTGGTTTTCTCTAGGAACGCGTTGAAGTTGAGGACAACGTTGGCCATTTGATCTACAAGATATATTGTAAAGATTTTAGACTAAGTTCATGATAATTAAGTTCATCTAATCAAATTATTCAATGAACTCCCACTTATATAGACATCCCTCCAGTCATCTAAGTATAACATGATCCGAGTTGACTAGGCCGTGTCCGATCATCACGTGAGACGGACTAGTCAACATCGGTGAACATCTTCATGTTGATCGTATCTTCTATACGACTCATGCTCGACCTTTCGGTCTTCTGTGTTCCGAGGCCATGTCTGTACATGCTAGGCTCGTCAAGTCAACCTAAGTGTATTGCGTGTGTAAATCTGTCTTACACCCGTTGTATGTGAACGTTGGAATCTATCACACCCGATCATCACGTGGTGCTTCGAAACAACGAACTATCGCAATGGCGCACATTTAGGGGGAACACTTTCTTGAAATTATTATGAGGTATCATCTTATTTACTTTCGTCGTTCTAAGTAAACAAGATGCAAAAACATGATGAACATCACATGCAATCAAATAATAGTGACATGATATGGCCAATATCATATAGCTCCTTTGATCTCCATCTTGGGGATCCATGATCATCTTGTCACCGGCATGACACCATGATCTCCATCATCATGATCTCCATCATCGTGTCTTCTTGAAGTTGTCTCGTCATCTATTACTTCTACTACTATGGCTAACGCTTTAGCAATAAAGTAAAGTAATTACATGACATTTATGTTGACATGCAGGTCATAAATAAATAAAGACAACTCCTATGGCTCCTGCCGGTTGTCATACTCATCGACATGCAAGTCGTGATTCCTATTACATGAACATGATCAATCTCATACATCACATATATCATTCATCATTCATCACAACCTTTGGCCATATCACATCACAAAACACTTGCTGCAAAAACAAGTTAGACGTCCTCTAATTGTTGTTGCAAGTTTTTATGTGGCTGCTATAGGTTTCTAGCAAGAACGTTTCTTACCTACGCCAAAACCACAACGTGAATTGCCAATTTCTATTTACCCTTCATAAGGGCCCTGTTCATCGAATCTGATCCGACTAAAGTGGGAGAGACAGACACCCGCCAGCCACCTTATGCAACTAGTGCATGTCAATTGGTGGAACCGGTCTCACGTAAGCCTACGTGTAAAGTTGGTCCGGGCCGCTTCATCCCACAATGCCGCTGAATCAAGATAAGACTAGTAACGGCAAGAAAATTGACAATATCGACGCCCACAACTACTTTGTGTTCTACTCGTGCATAGTAACTACGCATAGACCTAGCTCATGATGCCACTGTTGGGGAACGTTGCAGAAAACAAAAAAAATTCCTATGTTTCACCAAGATCAATCTATGGAGTCAACTAGCAACAAGAGGAGAGTGCATCTACATACCCTTGTAGATCGTGAGTGGAAGCGTTCAACAGAACGGGGATGATGGAGTCGTACTCGCCGTGATCCAAATCACCGATGACCAAGTGTCGAATGGACGACACCTCCACGTTCAACACACGTACGGAGCGGATGACGTCTCCTCCTTCTTGATCCAGCAAGGGGGAAGGAGAGGTTGATGAAGATCCAGCAGCACGACGGTGTGGTGGTGGATGCAGCAGTGATCGCAGCAGGGCTTCGGCGAGCTTCTGCGAGAGGGAGAGGTGTAGCAGGGGAGAGGGAGGCGCCAAGGCTTGAGGAACGGCTGCCCTCCCCCCCTTTATATAGGCCCCCTAGGGGGGTGTGCCGGCCCTAGGAGATGGGATCTCCTAGGGGGCGGCGGCCAAGGGGTGGAGTACCCCCCCAAGGCAAGTGGAGGCGCCCCCTCCCCTAGGGTTCCCAACCCTAGGCGCATGGGGGGCCCAAGGGGGGGCGCACCAGCCCACTATGGGCTGGTTCCCCTCCCCACTTCAGCCCATGGGGCCCTCCGGGATGGGTGGCCCCACCCGGTGGACCCCCAGGACCCATCCAGTGGTCCCGGTACAATACCGGTGACCCCAAAACTTTCCCGATGGCCGAAACTACACTTCCTATATATAATTCTTCACCTCCGGACAATTCCGGAACTCCTCGTGACGTCTAGGATCTCATCCGGGACACCGAACAACTTTCGGATTACTGCATACTCATATCTATACAACCCTAGCGTCACCGAACCTTAAGTGTGTAGGTCCCTACGGGTTCGGGAGACAAGCAGACATGACCGAGATGACTCTCTGGTCAATAACCAACAGCAGGATCTGGATACCCATGTTGGCTCCCACATGCTCCTCGATGATCTCATCGGATGAACCACGATGTCGAGGACCTAATTAATCCCGTACTCAATTCCCTTTGTCAATCGGTACGTTACTTGCCCGAGACCCGATTGTCGGTATCCCAATACCTTGTTCAGTCTCGTTACCAGCAAGTCACTTTACTCGTACCGTAATGCATGATCCTATGATCAACCACTTGATCACATTGAGCTCATTATGATGATGCATTACCGAGTGGTCCCAGAGATACCTCTCCGTCATACGGAGTGACAAATCCCAGTCTCGATTCATGCCAACCCAACAGACACTTTCGGAGATACCTGTAATGTACCTTTATAGTCACCCAGTTACGTTGTGACGTTTGGCACACCCAAGGTACTCCTACGGTATCCGGGAGTTGCACAATCTCATGGTCTAAGGAAATGATACTTGACATCCAGAAAAGCTACAGCAAACGAACTACACGATCTTTGTGCTATGCTTAGGTTTGGGTCTTGTCCATCACATCATTCTCCTAATGATGTGATCCCGTTATCAATGACATCCCCATGTCCATAGCCAGGAAACCATGACTATCTGTTGATCAACGAGCTAGTCAACTAGAGGCTCACTAGGGACACATTGTGGTCTATGTATTCACACATGTATTACGATTTCCGGATAATACAATTATAGCATGAATAATAGACAATTATCATGAACAAGGAAATATAATAATCATTTTATTATTGCCTCTAGGGCATATTTCCAACAGGTCCAAGTCTCCTGGATCATGTTCGGTGAGAAAATCACGTTCCCAAAGGTTTCATTCCGTTTGGACTCCGTTTGATATTCCGTTTCTTCGAAACACTGAAATAGGCAAAAAACAGCAATTCTGGGCTGGGCCTCCGGTTAATAGGTTAGTCCCAAAAATAATATAAAAGTGGAAAATAAAGCCCAGTATAGTCCAAAATAGTAGATAATATAGCATAGAGGAATCAAAAATCATAGATACGTTGGAGACGTATTAGGCATCCCCAAGCTTAATTCCTGCTCGTCCTCCAGTAGGTAAATGATAAAAGGAGAATTTTTGATGCGGAGTGCTACTTGGCATAATTTCAATGCAAATCTTCTTAATTGTGGTATGAATATTCAGATTAGGAAGATTCATGACAAAAGTTCATATTGACATAGAGAATAATAATACTTCAAGAAACCAACAAAGCAATTATGTTTTCTCAAAGTAACATGGCCAAAGAAAGTTTATCCCTACAAAATCATATAGTTTAGTCATGCTCCATTTTAGTCACACAAGAATGCTCTCATCATGCACAACCCCGATGACAAGCCAAGCAATTGTTCCATACCTTAATAATTTCAAACTCATAAACTTTCATGCAATACATGAGCGTGAGCCATGGATATAGCACTATGGGTGGAATAGAATGATGGGGGTTATGTGGAGAAGACAAAAATGAGAAAGTCTCACATCAACGAGGCTAATCAATGGGCTTGGAGATGCCCATCGATTGATGTTAATGCAAGGAGTAGGGATTGCCATGCAACGGATGCACTAGAGCTATAAATGTATGAAATCTCAACAAAAGAAACTAAGTGGGTGTGCATCCAACTTGATTGCTCACGAAGACCTAGGGTACTTCAGGAGGCCCATTGTTGGAATATACAAGCCAAGTTCTATAATGAAAATTCCCACTAGTATATGAAAGTGATAAATCAAGAGACTCTCTATATGAAGAACATGGTGCTACTTTGAAGCACAAGTGTGGAAAAAGGAATAGTAGCATTGCCCCTTTTTATTTTTTTATTTTTTTGGGCCTTCTTTTTTCTTTGGCATTTCTCCTTTTTTTGGGACAATGCTCTATTGAATGATGATCATCACACTTCTATTTATTTACAACTCAATGATTACAACTCGATACTAGAACAAAGTATGACTCTATATGGATGCCTCCGGCGGTGTACTGGGATATGCGATGAATCAAGAGTGACAAGTATGAAAAAATTATGAACGGTGGCTTTGCCACAAATACTATGTCAACTACATGATCATGCTAAGAAATATGACAATGACGAATGTGTCATGATAAACTGGATGGTGGAAAGTTGCATGGCAATATATCTCGGAATGGCTATGGAAATGCCATAATAGGTAGGTATGGTGGTTGTTTTGAGGAAGAAATAAGGAGGTTTTATGTGTGAAAGAGCGTATCATATCACGGGGTTTGGATGCACCGACGAAGTTTGCACCAACTCTCGATGTGAGAAAGGGCAATGCACGGTACCATGGAGGCTAGCAATGATGGAAGGGTGAGAGTGCGTATAATCCATGGACTCAACATTAGTCATAAAGAACTCATATACTTATTGCAAAAATCTACAAGCCATCAAAAACCAAAGTATTACGTGCATGCTCCTAGGGGGGTAGATTGGTAGGAAAAGACCATCGCTCGTCCCCGACCGCCACTCATAAGGAGGACAATCAAATAACACCTCATGTTTCAAATTTGTTACATAACGTTTACCATACGTGCATGCTACGGGACTTGCAAACTTCAACACAAGCACTTCTCAAATTCACAACTACTCAAATAGCATGACTTTGATATTATTACCTCCATATCTCAAAACAATTATTAAGCATCCAACTTTTCTTAGTATTCAACACACTCAAAAGAAAGTTTCATAAATCTTGAATACCAAGCATGTTATTATTAAGCAAATTACCATGCTATTAAGACTCTCAAAATAATTTAAGTGACGCATGAGAGATCAATAGTTTCTTTAAAACAAATCCACCACCATGCTCTAAAAGATCTAAGTGAAGCACATAGAGCAAAATTATAACGCTCAAAAGATATAAGTGAAGCACATAGAGCAAAACTACATAGCTCAAAAGATATAAGTGAAGCACATAGAGTATTCTATCAAATTATAATTCATGTATGGCTCTCTCAAAAGGTGTGTACAGCAAGTATGATTGTGGCATACTAAAACACAAAGACACAAATAATACAAGACGCTCCAAGCAAAACACATATCATGTTGGTGAATAAAAATATAGCTCCAAGTAAATTACCGATGGAAGTGGACGAAAGAGGGGATGCCTTCCGGGGCATCCCCAAGCTTTGACTTTTTGGTGTCCTTGGATTATCTTGGGGGTGCCATGGGCATCCCCAAGCTTAGGCTCTTTCCACTCCTTGTTCCATAATCCATCACAAGAATTCACCCAAAACTTGAAAACTTCACAACACAAAACTTAAAGTAGAAAACTCGTGAGCTCCGTTAGCGAAAGAAAACAAAAAACCACTTCAAGGTAATATAATGAACTCATTATTTATTTATATTGGTGTTAAACCTACTGTATTCCAACTTATCTATGGATTATAAACTATTTTACTAACCATAGATTCATCAAAATAAGCAAACAACACACAAAAAACAGAATCTGTCAAAAATAGAATAGTCTGTAGTAATCTGTAGCTAGCGCAAGATCTGGAACCCCAAAAATTCAAAACTAAATTTCTGGACGTGAGTAATTTATCTATTAATCATCTTCAAAAAGAATTAACTAAATATCACTCTTCAAATAAAATTTACAGCAGTTCTCGTGAGCGCTAAAGTTTCTGTTTTTACAGCAAGTTCAACAAGACTTTCCCCAAGTCTTCCCAACGGTTCTACTTGGCACAAACACTAATTAAACACAAAAAACACAACCAAAACAGAGGCTAAATAATTTATTTATTACTAAACAGGAGCTAAAAGCAAGTAATAAAAATAAAATTGGGTTGCCTCCCAACAAGCGCTATCGTTTAACGCCCCTAGCTAGGCATAAAAGCGAGGATAGATCTAGGTATTGCCATCTTTGGTAGGCAATCCATAAGTGGCTCTCATGATAGTTTCATATGGCAATTTTATTTTATTTCTTGGAAAGTGTTCCATGCCCTTTTTAATGGAAATTGAAATCTAATATTCCTTTCCTTCATATCAATAATCGCACCAACCGTTCTAAGGAAAGGTCTACCAAGAATAATAGGGCAAGAAGGATTGCAATCTATATCAAGAATAATGAAATCTACGGGCACATAATTCATATTTGCAACAATAAGAACATCATTAATCCTTCCCATAGGTTTATTAATAGTAGAATCCGCAAGATGCAAGTTTAGAGAGCAATCATCAAAATTACAGAAATCTAGCAAATCACACAAAGTCTTGGGAATAGTAGAGACACTAGCACCCAAATCACACAAAGCATAAAACTCATGATCTTTAATTTTAATTTTAATAGTTGGTTCCCACTCATCATAGAGTTTTATAGGGATAGAAACTTTCAACTCAAGTTTTTCTTCATAAGATTGCATCAAGGCATCAACAATATGTTCGGTGAAGGCTTTATGTTGACTATAAGCGTGTGGAGAATTTAGCACAGATTGCAACAAGGAAATACAATCAATTAAAGAGCAACTTTCATAATTAAATTCCTTGAAATCCAATATAGTGGGTTTAGCAACATCTAGATTTTTATTTCTTTCAATCCCACTTTCATTAATTTCATCATAAAGATTTAAATACTCCGAGTTTTTAGAACGCCTCCTAGGTAAAGGAAGATCATATTCAGTTTCATCAAGATTCATATTGCAAAAAAAAGATTTAATAGGAGACACATCAATAACTTTTAGATCTTCATCTTGATTTTCATAGGAATTGGAAGAACACTCTTTAATAAAGGCATCTTTGGAAGCACGCATCCTAGCGGTTCTTTCCTTGCACTCATCAATGGAAATTCTCATGGCTTTGAGAGACTCATTGATATCATGCTTAGGAGGAATAGATCTAAGCTTTAAAGAATCAACCTCAAGAGAAATTATATCAACGTTCCTAGCCAAATCATCAACTTTAAGCAATTTCTCTTCAAGCAAAGCATTAAAATTCTTTTGTGAATTCATAAACTCTTTAACACTATTCTCAAATTCAGAGGGCATCTTATTATAATTTCCATAAGAGTTGTTGTAGGAATTCCCATAATTATTAGAAGGATTACTAGGATATGGCCTAGGATTAAAATTCCCTCTATAAGCGTTGTTACAAAATTATTCCTACAAACAAAATTCACATCCATAGATTCATTGTTATTCTCAATCAAAGTAGACAAAGGCATATCATTAGGATCAGAAGAAACACTCTTAGTAACAAATAATTTCATAAGTTCATCCATCTTTCCACTCAAAACATTGATTTCTTCTATCGCATGCACTTTTTTATTAGAAGATCTTTCAGTATGCCATTGAGAATAATTAACCAGAATATTATCTAGGAGTTTAGTAGCATCTCCTAAAGTGATTTCCATAAAAGTGCCTCCCGCGGCCGAATCTAAAAGATTTCTAGAAGCAAAATTCAATCCGGCGTAAAATTTTTGTATAATCATCCACAAATTCAAACCATGCGTAGGGTAATTACGTATCATTAATTTCATTCTCTCCCAAGCTTGTGCAACATGTTCATGATCAAGTTTCTTAAAGTTCATAATATCGTTTCTAAGAGAGATGATCTTAGCGGGAGGGAAATACTTAGAGATAAAAGCATCTTTGCACTTGTTCCAAGAATCACTACTATTTTTAGGCAAAGATGAAAACCAAGCTTTAGCATGATCTCTAAGCGAAAAAGGAAATAGCTTCAATTTAACGACATCATTATTGACATCTTTTTTCTTTTGCATATCACATAAATCAACGAAGCTATTCAGATGAGTAGCGAAATCTTCACTAGGAAGGCCGGCGAATTGATCTTTCATAACATGATTCAACAAAGCAGTATTGATTTCACAAGATTCAATATTGGCAAGAGGAGCAATCGGAGTGCTAAGGAAATCATTATTATTGGTATTGGTGAAGTCACACAATTTAGTAGTATCTTGAGTCATCGCGACAAACAAGCAATCCAACACACGAGCAAACAAAAAGGCAAGCGGAAAAGAGAGGGAGGATAGAGAGAGAGAGGGCGAATAAAACGGCAAGGGTGAAGTGGGGGAGAGGAAAACGAGAGGCAAATGTCAAATAATGTAATGCGAGAGATAGGGATTGTGATGGGTACTTGGTATGTTGACTTTTTGCATAGACTCCCCGGCAACGGCGCCAAAAATCCTTCTTGCTACCTCTTGAGCTTGCGTTAGATTTCCCCGAAGAGGAAGGGATGATGCAGCAGAGTAGCATAAGTATTTCCCTCAGTTTTTGAGAACCAAGGTATCAATCCAGTAGGAGGCCACGCTCAAGTCCCTCGTACCTGCACAAAACGATAGCTACTCGCAACCAACACGATTAGGGGTTGTCAATCCCTTCATGGTCACTTACGAGAGTGAATCTGATAGATATAATATTTTTGGTATTTTTGATATAAAGATGCAAAGTGAAAAGTAAAGGCAAGTAAAAAAGCAAAGCAAGATTAAAGTGATGGAGATTGATATGATGAGAATAGACCCGGGGGCCATAGGTTTCACTAGTGGCTTCTTTCAAGAGCATAAGTATTCTACGGTGGGTGAACAAATTACTGTTGAGCAATTGACAGAATTGAGCATAGTTATGAGAATATCTAGGCATGATCATGTATATAGGCATCACGTCCGTGACAAGTAGACCGAAACGATTCTGCATCCACCACTATTACTCCACTCATCGACCGTTATCCAGGATGCATCTAGAGTATTAAGTTAAAAATAGAGTAACGCCTTAAGCAAGATGACATGATGTAGACAGATAAATTCATGCAATATGAAATAAACCCCATCTTGTTATCCTCTATGGCAACGATCAATATGTGCCTTGCTGCCCCTTCTGTCACTAGGAAAGGACACCGCAAGATCGAACCCAAAGCTAAGCACTTCTCCCATGGCAAGAACTACCAATCTAGTTGGCCAAACCAAATGGATAATTCAAAGAGACTTGCAAAGATAACCAATCATACATAAAAGAATTCAGAGAAGATTCAAATATTATTCATAGATAGACTTGATCATAAACCCACAATTCATCGGTCTGAACAAACACACTGCAAAAAGAAGATTACATCGAATAGATCTCCACAAGAGAGGGGGAGAACTTTGTATTGAGATCCAAAAAGAGAGAAGAAGCCATCTAGCTACTAACTATGGACCCGAAGGTCTGAGGTAAACTACTCACACTTCATCGGAGGGGCTATGATGATGTAGAAGCCCTCCGTGATGACAGCCCTCTCCGGCGGAGCTCCGGAACAGGCCCCAAGATGGGATCTCGTGGATATAGAAGGTTGCGGCGGTGGAATTAGGTTTTTGGCTCCCCGTATGAATGTTTGGGGGTATGTAGGTATATATAGGAGGAAGGAGTACGTCGGTGGAGCTCCGAGGGGCCCATGAGGCAGGGGGCGCGCCCTAGGGGGGCGCGCCCCCCACCCTCATGACCGCCTCTCTGATGCCTTGGCGTAGGGTCCAAGTCTCCTGGATCACGTTCGGTGAGAAAATCACGTTCTCGAAGGTTTCATTCCGTTTGGACTCCGTTTGATATTCCGTTTCTTCGAAACACTGAAATAGGCAAAAAAACAGCAATTCTGGGCTGGGCCTCCGGTTAATAGGTTAGTCCCAAAAATAATATAAAAGTGGAAAATAAAGCCCAATATAGTCCAAAACAGTAGATAATATAACATGGAGCAATCAAAAATTATAGATACGTTGGAGACGTATCACCCCCTAATCCAGGACTCCCTCAATGGCTGAATCTTAAAATGAAAGAAGTGGTAAGAAAGGAAGTACTAAAGCTCCTTGAGGCAGGTATAATCTATTTCGTTGCTGATAGTCAGTGGGTAAGTCCTGTCCATTGTGTCCCTAAGAAGGGAGGTATTACCGTCGTTCCTAATGATAAAGATGAATTGATCCCTCAAAGAATTATTACAGGTTATAGGATGGTAATTGATTTCCGCAAATTAAATAAGGCTACTAAAAAGGATCATTACCCCTTACCTTTTATCGATCAAATGCTAGAAAGACTATCCAAACATACACATTTTTGCTTTCTGGATGGTTATTCTAGTTTCTCTCAAATACCTGTGTCAGCCAAAGATCAATCAAAGACTGCTTTTACTTGCCCTTTTGGTACTTTTGCTTATAGATGTATGCCTTTTGGTCTATGTAATGCACCTGCTACCTTTCAAATATGCATGATGGCTATATTCTCTGACTTTTGTGAAAATATTTGTGAGGTTTTCATGGACGATTTCTCCGTCTATGGATCTTCTTTTGATGATTGCTTGAGCAACCTTGATCGAGTTTTGCAGAGATGTGAAGAAACTAATCTTGTCTTGAATTGGGAACAGTGACACTTTATGGTTAATGAAGGTATTGTCATGGGGCACAAAGTTTTTGAAAGAGGTATTGAGGTTGATAAAGCCAAGGTTGATGCTATTGAGAATATGCCATGTCCCAAGGACATCAAAGGTATAAGAAGTTTCCTTGGTCATGCCGGATTTTATAGGAGGTTCATTAAGGACTTATCAAAAATTTCTCGGCCTCTGACTAATTTATTACAAAAAGATATACCATTTGTCTTTGTTGATGATTGTGTAGAAGCATTTGAAATACTTAAGCATTGATCTCTGCACCTATTGTTCAGCCACCTGATTGGAATTTACCTTGAAATTAGTGTGATGCTAGTGATTATGTTGTAGGTGTTATTCTAGGGCAAAGAGTTGATAAGAAATTAAATGTTATTCAATATACTAGTAAAACCCTAGACAATGCTCAAAGAAATTATGCTACTAGTGAAAAAGAATTCTTAGCAGTTGTATTTGCTTGTGATAAGTTCAGACCTTATATTGTTGATTCTAAAGTAACTATTCACACTGATCATGCTGCTATTAAATATCTCATGGAAAATAAAGATGCTAAACCTAGACTTATTAGATGGGTTCTCTTGCTACAAGAATTTGATTTACATATTGTTGATAGAAAGGGAGCTGAGAACCCCGTTGCAGACAACTTGTCTAGGTTAGAAAATGTGCTTGATGACCCACTTCCTATTGATGATAGCTTTCCTGATGAGCAATTAAATGTCATAAATGCTTCCCATACTACTCCATGGTATGCTGATTATGCCAATTACGTTTTTGCTAAGTTTATACCACCTAGTTTCACATACCAGCAAAAGAAAAAGTTCTTCTATGATTTGAGGCATTACTTTTGGGATGACCCACATCTTTATTAAGAAGGAGTAGATGGTGTTATTAGACGTTGTGTACCTGAGCATGAACATGAACAGATCCTACGCAAGTGTCACTCCGAAGCTTATGGAGGACACCATGCTGGAGATCGAACTGCACATAAGGTATTGCAATCTGGTTTCTATTGGCCTACTCTCTTCAAGGATGCCCGTAAGTTTGTCTTATCTTGTGATGAATGTCAAAGAATTGGTAATATTAGTAGACATCAAGAAATTCCTATGAACTATTCACTTGTTATTGAACCATTTGATGTTTGGGGCTTTGACTATATGGGACCTTTTCCTTCCTCCAATGGATATACACATATTTTAGTTGCTATTGATTACGTTACTAAGTGGGTAGAAGCTATTCCAACTAGTAGTGCTGATCATAACACTTCTATTAAAATGCTTAAAGAAGTTATTTTTCCAAGATTTGGAGTCCCTAGATATTTAATGACTAATGGTGGTTCACATTTTATTCATGGTGCTTTCCGTAAAATGCTTGCTAAATATGATGTTAATCATAGAATTGCATCACCTTATCACCCACAGTCTAGTGGTCAAGTAGAATTGAGTAATAGAGAACTCAAATTAATTTTGCAAAAGACTGTTAATAGATCTAGAAAGAATTGGTCCAAGAAACTTGATGATGCATTATGGGCCTATAGAACTGCATATAAAAATCCTATGGGTATGTCTCCGTATAAAATGGTTTATGGAAAAGCATGTCACTTACCTCTCGAACTAGAACACAAGGCATATTGGGCTATTAAAGAGCTCAATTATGATTTTAAACTTGCCGGTGAGAAGAGGATATTTGATATTAGCTCACTTGATGAATGGAGAACCCAAGCCTATGAAAATGCCAAGTTGTTTAAAGAAAAAGTTAAAAGATGCCATGACAAAAGAATACAAAAGCATGAGTTTAATGTAGATGATTATGTATTGCTATAAAACTCTCGTTTAAGATTTTTTGCAGGAAAACTTCTCTCTAAATGGGAAGGTCCTTACGTTATCGAGGAGGTCTATCGTTCCGGTGCCATAAAAATCAACAATTTCGAAGGCACAAATCCGAAGGTGGTGAACGGTCAAAGAATCAAACATTATATCTCAGGTAATCCCATAAATGTTGAAACCAATGTTATTGAAACCGTAACCCCAGAGGAATACATAAGGGACACTTGCCAGAACGTTTCAGACTCCCAAAAGGAATAGGTATGTGGTACGGTAAGTAAACCGACTCCAGAACAGTTTTTAAGGCAATATTTCTCCATTTTGGAATATTTAGAAAAATAGAAAAATAAGAAGCAGTCAGGAAAGGACACGAGGGCTCCACGAGGGTGGAGGGCGCGCCCCCTACCTCGTGGGCACCTCGTGCGCTCTCCGGACTCCGTTTTCTTACACGACACATATTTTGGTCGATAAAAATTCATTATATAATCTCCCGGGGGTTTTGACTCCCGTATCACGCAAAAATCTCCTGTCTTTGTTTTGAGCTATTTTCTGTCAGGGTTGTCAAAGCCAGGCACTATGTCGTCTCCCTCTTCCTCCAACCATGAGGGCAACGATGCTTGGCTAATGAAGATAGAGCTGAAGAGATAAGAACCCATGGAGATCAACAAGGATGAAGGGATCAAGAAGGCCATGGAGGACCAAGTTCCGACAACAGAAGACACCCTTCAACTTGATCACAATCTTCTTACCCCAACAGAGATCGAAGCTTTCAAGATGATTGAGTTAGCTCATATACAAAATAAGTATCTCACACGTGAAAAATATTTTGTTGAAGGAGCATATCATCGCACTCAAGGGCATTATCCGCAAGTTAGAAGACCTCCTACGCTCAATGTGCGACTATCCATCATCAACAACCCCACCTTCTTCACCAAAAAAGGAGACATAATCACATGGGTATGGGCACTCCCTTTGGCAACTGCCAAGCTTGGGGGAGTGCCTCGGTATTGTATCACCATCACTTTTATCTTTATCGTTTTTCTTAGTTCGATCCTTTTGGTATTATCTTGATCTAGTAGAATAAAGTTTATGGCATGATATAGTTTTGAGTTTTGCTTTATAATTCTTCTATGTAATCGAGTCCGTGAGCTATATAATAAAGATTAGTGTTGAGTCAAGGGCTTGATTCTTTTGCCATGATCCTATGTGAATAAAATAAAAAGAGAAAGAAATAAAAAGAAACAAAGAGATCATGTGAGTCTTATGGAGAGTAATGAGCTCACATAGAAAAAGTATGATGAATAAAAGTTGTGGAGAGTTGACAAGCATAGTTTTGGTCATCGTTGCAATTAATAGGAAGTAATAAAGAAAGAGAGGTCTACACATATAGATATACTATCTTGGACATCCTTTATGATTGTGAGCACTCATTAAAATATGACATGCTAAAGAGTTGACGTTGGACAAGGAAGACAACGTAATGGGTTATGTTTTCTTACATCTGAGATAAATTATATTGTCATGGATCATCCAACATGGTTGAGCTTGCATTTTCCTCTCATGCTAGCCAAATTCATCGCACCAAGTAGAGATACTACTTGTGCTTCCAAATACCCTTAAACCAGTTTTGCCATGAGAGTCCACCATACCTACCTATGGATTGAGTAAGATCCTCCAAGTAAGTTGTCATCGGTGCAAGCAATAAAAATTGCTCTCTAAATATGTATGACTTGTTAGTGTGGGAGAAATAAGCTTTATACGATCGTGTGATATGGAAGAAATAAAAGCGACAGACTGCATAATAAAGGTCCATGTTACAAGTGGCAATATAAAGTGACATTCTTTCGCATTAAGATTTTGTGCATCCAACTATAAAAGCGCATGACAACGCATTGGGAAGTAATAAGTAGATGATGGGTTGCTAGAATGACAGAAGCATAAACCCTAGTTTATGTGTTGCTTCATAAGGGGCTGATTTGGATCCATATGTTTCATGCTATGGTTAGGTTTACCTTAATACTTTTGTTGTAGTTGCGGATGCTTGCAATAGAGGTTAATCATAAGTGGGATGCTTGTCCAAGTAAGGACAATACCCAAGCACCGGTCCACCCACATACCAAATTATCAAAGTACCGAACGCGAATCATATGAGCATGATGAAAACTAGCTTGATGATATTCCCATGTGTCCTCGGGAGCGCTTTTCTCTATATAAGAGTTTGTCCAGGCTTGTCCTTTGCTACAAAAAGGATTGGGCCACCTTGCTGCACTTTATTTACTTTTGTTACTTGTTGCTCGTTACAAATTATCCTATCACAAAACTATTTGTTACCACTTGTTTCAGTACTTGCAGAGAATACCTTGCTGGAAACTGCTTATCATTTCCTTCTGCTCCTCGTTGGGTTCAACACTCTTACTTATCGAAAGGACTACATAGATCCCCTATACTTGTGGGTCATCATGGTGGGGTCGATTTATTCACATCAATCTTCTCGACTATATGACTTCAACAAATATAGCTCGTTCTTCTCTACAACGCAGATATGCTTCGGTGACATTCCTCGAACTCAGCACCGGAGACAACATTCTCTTCGGTTGTGTATGGACTTTTTCTCTCTGTATGCACCAGCAAAAAAATCAGTTCGTACATGTTTCTGTCAACAATCTTCAAAACACAAGGTAGGCAAATATTGCACCAACACCTTTGTTCACTTTGCCATCCTTCTTATCTGCCAAGTACTTGGGGCAGTTCCGCTTTCAGTGACCATTTCCCTTGCAGTAGAAACACTCAGTTTCTGGATTGGGTCTAGCTTTGGGCTTCTTCATGGGAGCGACAACTTGCTTGCCAGTCTTCTTGAAGTTCCCTTTCTTTTGCTTGCCCTTGTTCTTAAAACTGGTGGTCTTGTTAACCATCAACACTTGATGCTCTTTCTTGATTTTTACCTCCGCCGATTTCAGCATCGCGAAGAGCTCAGGAATCATTTTTTCGTCCCTTGCATATTATAGTTCATCACGAAGCCTTTGTAGCTTGGTGGCAGTGACTAAAGAACTCTATCAATAACACTCTCAACTAGAAGATCAATTCCCAGCTGAGTCAAGTGGTTGTGGTACCCAGACATTCTAAGTATGTGTTCACTAACATAACCGTTCTCCTCCATCTTACAACTAAAGAACGTGTTGGAGAATTCATATCTCTCAACCCGGGCATTAGCTTGAAATATCAACTTCAGCGCTTGGAACATCTCATATGCTCTGTGGCGTTCAAAACGCTTTTGAAGTCCTGGTTCCAAGTCGTAAAGCATGGCACACTGAAGTATCGAGTAGTCATCAGATCAATCCTGCCAGACATTCATAATGTTGCATCAGCTCCTGTAGTAGGTCAGTCACCTAGTGGTGCATCAAGGACATAATTCTTTTGTGGAGCAATGAGGATAATCCTCAAGTTAAGGACCCAGTCCGTGTAGTTTCTACCATCATCTTTCAACTTAGCTTTCTTTAGAAACACATTAAAATTCAAGGGAACGGTAGCATGGGCCATTGGTCTACAACATAGATTTGCAAAGACTATTAGGACTAAGTTCATGTTAAATTTTAGTTCAAATAATCAAATTACTAATGAATTCCCACTTAAATCAACATCCCTCAAGTTGTCTAAGTGATACATGATCCAAATCAACTAACATATGTCCGATCATCACGTGAGATGGGGTTGTCTTCAATGGTGAACATCTCCATCTTTATCATATCTACTATATGACTCATGTTTGAACTTTCGGTCTCCAATGTTCTGAGACCATGTATGTACATGCTAGGCTCTTCAATTTTAACCCAATTGTCTTGCATGTGCAAAACTGGCTTACACCCATTGTATGTGAATGTAGAATCTATCAAAACCAATCATCACGAGGTGCTTCGAAACGACAAACTTTAACAACGGTGCATACTCGGGGAGAACACTTTTATCTTGAAATTAAGTGAAGGGATCATCTTATAATGCTACCATCATTAAGCAAAATAAGATGCATGAAGGATAAACATCACATGCAATTAAAATATGTGACATCATATGACCGTCATCATCTTGTGCTTTTGATCTCCACCTCCAAAGCCATGGCATGATCTCCATTGTCACCGATGCGACACCTTGATCTCTGTCGTTGTGTCGGGGTTGTCTCGCCAACTATTGCTTCTAGAACTATTGGTAACGCATAGCAATAAAGTAAAGCAATTACATGGTGCTAAGTGATTGACACGCATGTCATACAATAATTAAAGACAACCCTAAGGCTCCTACCAGTTGTCGTACTCATGGACATGCAATTCGTGAACTTATTACAAAACATGATCATCTCATACATCAACATATATCATATCACGTCTTGACCATATCACATCACAACATGCCCTGCAAAAACAAGTTAGATGTCCTCTACTTTGTTGTTGCAAGTTTTACGTGACTGCTACAGGCAACTAGCAAGAACCGATCTTACCTACACAAAACCACAATGGTGATTATCAAGTTGCTATTTAACCTTCTGCAAGGACCACCATAGTCAAATTAGATTCAACTAAAGTGGGAGAAACAAACACCCGCTAACCACCTTTATGCAAAACAAGTTGCATGTCAGTCAGTGGAACCGGTGTCATGTATGGTTGGTCCGAGCCGCTTCATCCCACAATACCTCCGAATCAAAATAAGACATTGGTGGTAAGCAATATGAACATCATCGCCCACAACTCCTTTGTGTTCTACTCATGCATATCATCTACACATAGACCTAGCTCATGATGCCACTCTTGGGGAACGCTGCATGGAAAAACAAAAAAAATTATATGCACACACATGATCTATCCATGGAGATGCATAGCTATGAGAGGGGGAGAGCATCTACATACCCTTGTAGATCGCTAAGCGGAAGCATTTATCAACGGGGTTGATGTAGTCGTACACCTTCACGATCCGTTCCGATCAAGCACCGAACGTATGGCACCTCCGCGCTCAGCACACGCTCGGCTCGATGACGTCATCGCCTTCTTGATCCAGCAAGAGGGGCGAAGTAGTAGATGAGTTCCGGCAGCACAACGGTGTGTGAAACTATTTCCGCAGGGCTTCGCCAAGCACAATGGTTTTAGAGCGGATGATGAACTAGAGGGAGGAGATTAGAATCACATTGGGCTTCTAATTATGAGGATTAGTGGTAGGTAGGGCTAGCTCTAATTAGTCAACAAGGACCAATTAGAGGAGGCTCCCAAACTTGTGTTCTAGGGGCTAGCCCTCCTCCTCTATTTACATGTTGAGCCTTGGGGTCGTTACTTGGGGAGCGGGCCTCCCCAAAGTTGGTTTGGAACGCCAGGAAGAGTCCTTCTCAGATTCCAGCACCAGACGCCACGGTCCTCGGTGTTTGGCCCAAGGCCAGACGCCAGGGTCCCTGGCGTCTGGTGCCCAACCTTCACAAAACTTCCTTTTGCACTAACCTAAAGCCATGTGGGCCTTAACCCTTGGCCCAACCAAAGTGTTCTTGCACCAGAACATTTCTAGAAACATTCAAAACCATTCCGGTGAATTCAGGAACCCTTCCAGAGACCAAACACTATCATCCTATATATCAATATTTACCTCTGGACCATTCGGGAGCTCCTATTCATGTATGTATTCTCATTTGGGAGTCCAATCAACATTCGGTCACCAACATGTTGGGTATCGTAGCAGAATTTTAAAATTTTCTACGCATCTCCAAGATCAATCTATGGAGTCATCTAGCAACGAGGGGAGAGGAGTGCATCTACATACCCTTGTAGATCGCGAGTGGAAGCGTTCAAGAGAACGGGGTTGATGGAGTCGTACTCGTCGTGATCCAAATCACCGATGATCCTAGCGCCGAACGGACGGCACCTCCGCGTTCAACACACGTACGGACCGAGGACGTCTCCCGCACCTTGATCTAGCAAGGAGGAGGGAGAGGTTGAGGAAGAGGGCTCCAACAGCAGCACGACGGCGTGGTGGTGGTGGAGCAACAGTACTCCGGCAGGGCTTCGCCAAGCTCTTGCGAAGGAGGAGAGGTGTTGGGGAGGGGAGGGGCTGTGCCTTGGATGGTGTATGCAGCCCTCCCCTTGCCCCTCTATATATAGGAGAAGGAGGAAGGGGGTCGGCCCCCTCTAGATGAGATCTAGAGGGGGGCGGCGGCCAAGGGGAGGGGGCTTGCCCCCCAAGCAAGGGGGCGCCCCCTTTAGGGTTTCCCCCCCCCCCCAACCCTAGGCGCATGGGCCCAAGGGGGGATGCGCCCAGCCCATGTAGGGCTGGTTCCCTTTCCTCTACAGCCCATTAGGCTCTCCGAGAGAGGTGGCCCCTCCCGGTGGACCCCCGGAACCCCTCCGGTGGCCCGGGTACAATATCGATATGCCCCCGAACCTTTCCAGTGACCGTATGACAACTTCCTACATATAAATCTTCACCTCCGGACCAGTCCGGAACTCCTCGTGACGTCCGGGATCTCATCCGGGACTCCGAACAACATTTGGTAATCACATACAAGTCTTCCTAATAACCCTAGCGTCATCGAACCTTAAGTGTGTAGACCCTACGGGTTCGGGAACCATGCAGACATGACCGAGACAACTCTCCGGCCAATAACCAACAGCGGGATCTGGATACCCATGTTGGCTCCCACATGTTCCACAATGATCTCATCGGATGAACCACAATGTCGAGGATTTAAGCAATCCCGTATAGAATTCCCTTTTTCAATCAGTACGTTACTTGCCCGAGATTCGATCGTCGGTATCCCAATACCTCGTTCAATCTCGTTACCGGCAAGTCACTTTACTCGTTCCGTAATGCATGATCCCGTGACCAACTACTTAGTCACACTGAGCTCATTATGATGATGCATTACCGAGTGGGCCCAGAGATACCTCTCCGTCATACGGAGTGACAAATCCTAGTCTCGATTCATGCCAACCCAACAGACACTTTCGGAGATACCTGTAGTGTACCTTTGTAGCCACCCAGTTATGTTGTGGCGTTTGGTACACCCAAAGCACTCCTACGGTATCCGGGGGTTGCACAATCTCATGGTCTAAGGAAATGATACTTGAAACTTAGAAAAGCTCTAGCAGACGAACTACACGATCTTGTGCTATGCTTAGGATTGGGTCTTGTCCATCACATCATTCTCCTAATGATGTTATCTCGTTATCAATGACATCCAATGTCCATGGTCAGGAAACCGTAACCATCTATTGATCAACGAGCTAGTCAAGTAGAGGCTTACTAGGGACATGTTGTGGTTTATGTATTCACACATGTATTACGATTTCCGGATAACACAATTATAGCATGAACAATAGACAATTATCATGAACAAGGAAATATAATAATAACCATTTTATTATTGCCTCTAGGGCATATTTCCAACAGTCTCCCACTTGCACTAGAGTCAATAATCTAGTTACATTGTGATGAATCGAACACCCATAGAGTTCTGGTGTTGATCATGTTTTGCTCGAGGAAGAGGTTTAGTCAATGGATCTGCGACATTTAGGTCTGTATGCACTTTACAAATATCTATGTCTCCATTTTGAACATTTTCACGAATGGAGTTGAAGCGACGCTTGATATGCCTGCTCTTCCTATGAAACCTGGGCTCCTTGGCAAGGGCAATAGCTCCAGTGTTGTCACCGAAGAGAGTCATTGGGCCCGACGCATTGGGAATAACTCCTAGGTCGGTAATGAACTCCTTCACCCATATTGCTTCTTGTGCTGCCTCCGAGGCTGCCATGTACTCCACTTCACATGTAGATCCCGCCACGACGCTTTGCTTACAACTGCACCAGCTGACTGCCCCACCATTCAAGATATACACGTATCCGGTTTGTGACTTAGAGTCATCCAGATCTGTGTCGAAGCAAGCATCGACGTAACCCTTTACGACGAGCTCTTCATCACCTCCATAAACGAGAAACATATCCTTAGTCCTTTTCAAGTACTTCAGGATATTCTTGACCGTTGTCCAGTGTTCCATGCCGGGATTACTTTGGTACCTTCCTACCAAACTTACGGCAAGGTTTACATCAGGTCTGGTACACAGCATGGCATACATAATAGACCCTATGGCTGAGGCATAGGGGACAACACTCATCTTTTCTCTATCTTCTGTCGTGGTCGGGCATTGAGCCGTGCTCAATCTCGTACCTTGCAACACAGGCAAGAACCCCTTCTTGGACTGATCCATATTGAACTTCTTCAATATCTTGTCAAGGTATGTACTCTATGAAACACCAATGAGGCATCTCGATCTATCTCTATAGATCTTGATGCCTAATATATAAGCAGCTTCTCCAAGATCCTTCATTGAAAAACACTTGTTCAAGTAGGCCTATATGCTTTCCAAGAATTCTATATCATTTCCCATCAATAGTATGTCATCCACATATAATATGAGAAATGCTACAGAGCTCCCACTCACTTTCTTGTAAACACAGGCTTCTCAATAAGTCTGCGTAAACCCAAACGCTTTGATCATCTCATCAAATCGAATGTTCCAACTCCGAGATGCTTGCACCAGCCCATAGATTGAGTGTTGGAGCTTGCACACCTTGTCAGCATTCTTAGGATCGACAAAACCTTCTGGCTGCATCATATACAATTCTTCCTTAAGGAAACCATTAAGGAATACCGTATTGACGTCCATTTGCCATATCTCATAATCATAGAATGCTGCGATTGCTAACATGATTCGGACGGACTTTAGCTTCGCTACGGGTGAGAAAGTCTCATCGTAGTCAACCCCTTGAACTTGTCAATAACCCTTAGCGACAAGTCGAGCCTTATAGATGGTCACATTACCATCCGCGTCTGTCTTCTTTTTAAAGATCCATTTATTTTCTATGGCTCGCTGATCATCGGGCAAGTCAGTCAAAGTCCATACTTCGTTTTCATACATGGATCCTATCTCGGATTTCATGGCTTCCAGCCATTTGTCGGAATCTGGGCCCACCATCGCTTCTTCATAGTTCGAAGGTTCACCATTGTCCAACAACATGATTTCCAGGACAGGGTTGCCGTACCACTCTGGTGCGGAACGTGTCCTTGTGGACCTACGAAGTTCAGTAGCAACTTGATCTGAAGTTTCATGATCATCATCATTAACTTCCTCTCTAGTCGGTGCAGGCACCTCAGGAACATTTTCCTGAGCTGCGCCACTCTCCGGTTCAAGAGACAATACTTCATCAAGTTCTACTTTCCTCCTACTTCTTTTGAGAGAAACTCTTTCTCTAGAAAGGATCCATTCTTGGCAACAAAGATCTTGCCTTCGGATCTGAGGTAGAAGGTATACCCAATAGTTTCTTTAGGGTATCCTATGAAGGCGCATTTTTCCGACTTGGGCTCGAGCTTTTCAGGTTGAAGTTTCTTCACATAAGCATCGCATCCCCAAACTTTTAGAAACGATAGCTTAGGTTTCTTCCCAAACCATAATTCATACGGTGTCGTCTCAACGGATTTCGACGGAGCCCTATTTAAAGTGAATGTGGCAGTCTCTAAAGCATAGCCCCAAAATGACAGCGGTAGATCAGTAAGAGACATCATAGATCACACCATATCCAATAGAGTGTGATTACGATGTTCGGACACACCATTACGCTGAGGTGTTCCAGGCGGCGTGAGTTGTGAAACTATTCCACATTTCCTTAAGTGCGTGCCAAATTCATGAATCAAATATTCTCCCCCACGATCTGATCATAAGAACTTGATTTTCCTGTCACGTTGATTCTCAACCTCACTCTGAAATTCTTTGAACTTTTCAAAGGTCTCAGACTTGTGTTTCATTAAGTAGACATATCCATATCTACTCAAGTCATCAGTGAGGGTGAGAACATAACGATAGCCACCGCGAGCCTCAACACTCATCGGACCGCACACATCAGTATGTATGATTTCCAATAAGTTGGTTGCTCGCTCCATTGTTCCGGAGAATGGAGTCTTGGTCATTTTGCCCATGAGGCATGGTTCGCACGTGTCAAATGATTCCTAATCAAGAGACTCCAAAAGTCCATCTGCATGGAGTTTCTTCATGCGTTTGACACCAATGTGACCAAAGAGGAAATGCCACAAGTATGTGGGACTATCATTATCAACCTTACATCTTGATGTGAACTGGGACCCGATCTTTCGATGAGAGAGGATAACTACGATTTTGGGTGGGACTTGACCCTCACGATCCGGCTACCAACCGTACAGGAAGAACCGTACACGACTGATATCCACGGCAATCGCTGAACCAACTCCACGGCGTTATCGACCGAGCCAACGGCGCGATCGACCTATCCACGAAGGATTTTTCCTGCAAGCAAATCAAAGAACATGCAAGAAAATAATAGCCAAGCAATCTCAAAATTGCGAATATGCTAGATTGGATTAATCTCACAAGATGGGGTTCCGATAGGATGTCTTGACGGTCGCACTAGCCACTACGAGTGAAGACAAATAAAAGTAGCAATAGCTAAACTTCTCTAAACAAAACCCGACTCTAAACCCTAATTTTAACTAGCTATTTATTAAGAGGAGCGGCCGCCTTGTGTCTTGGTTTACGGAAAGGAGGATGTACGGAGTCCAACGTCTGCACGCCTCAGCCGAAATTGATGTTTCCTTCGGTTGACAAGATGTGTGGCCCCAACGTGATGTACATGGGCATCATAGCATGCAAGGCTTTTCCTTGCACCTTCCTCACGCATGCATGTACAGGAGCACTTCCTTGGCTCGGCTGCATGTGCATGGGTGCATTTGTATGGCCCGTGTAAACTTCAAGTGCATAATCTCTCATCTTGATACTTATTTTTCAAATGCCTTCAGCAATCCTACACAAGAAATAAATTGGTGTAGTATTTTTGTCCCTGGTAATAAAATATAATATCACATAATGATCAATACAAATAACCTGAAAATTGTGTCGTGTAATATTTGTAGACGTATCTATGCCCACATCATCCTCCCTTTCTTGAAAACAAAGCCGTCCTCGGCTTTTATTTATCTGAAACACATCATAGAGCAACGCAAAAATAGATGCAACATATATAGGCCGTTCCGATGGTGTTAGGTTATGAGGGTGAAATAAATTTGTAACAACACCATTAGGAATATCATGAAAAGTTTTATCCCACACAGAGTCCATGTATGAATTATGGGGACACAAATGAACTACCTGAGCATGTGGTATGTCTAGTTCAAAAGTTGAGACAGTCAACGGAAAAATTTCAGAATTGATCGCATGCATAGTATGCATAGCATGATCTGTTGATTTAGCTTTCTCATCATTTATTATTTCATCGGGGGTCATTGGAAGCAAGTTAATGGTTTTCCCTTCAAACACGAGAGTATATGAATTTGTTCTACCATGATGGATAACACTATTATCATATTGCCAAGGTCGACCTAACAATAAAGAACATGCTTGCATAGGTACAACATCGCAGTCAACATAATCATGATATGAACCAAGTGTAAAATGAACCCTCACACGACGTGTTACCTTCAACTTACCACAGTCGTTGAACCATTGGATGTAATATGGATGGGGGTGTCTTGTAGTGGTGAGGCAAAGCTTCTCTACCATTTCAATACTCGCTAAATTATTGCAGCTTCCACCATCAATGATCACACGAACAGAATGCCCTTTTACAACAAACTTAGTTTGAAAAAGATTATGGCGTTGAGGCATCTTATCATGCCCCACCTGGGCACTAAGTACGCGCATGATTACAAGGCTTGGGTACTGATCTGCCATCTCAGCATTAATATGTATCTCATCCGTGCCATGCTCCTTAGAGTCACCTGCATTATTAGTGGCAAGCATAGCACGTGTATCTTCATCCAAATCACTAGCAGAAGAGTACTCACCATCTTCCCGCACAATGAATGTTCGTTTATTTGGACAGTCCTTCATCAAGTGCCCGCCACCTTTGCATATATGACACTTCATGTCTCTTGTGCATCCAGACGAGGTGGTGGGTGCTAGAGATATTGCTTTCGAAGCCGCAGAGGATTGTGGAGCTGATTTTGAACTTGTTGGGAATGCACCATTGTTCGAGTTATGTGGTGTTGCCTCGATAGTGGGTGGGATAGTTGGAGAGTGTGTCCATGATGAGTGACGACCTGCAGAAAAGTTACCTCGTCCCTTGTTGTGTCGTCCCTGTACTTCCCTTTTAGCTTTACAAGCAAAATGAAACAAACGAGTAATAGAATTGTACTCCTTATAATCCAATATATCCTGAATATCACGATTCAAACCACCTAAAAATCTAGCCATCATAGCATCGTCGGTTTCAACTAAGCCACATCACACTAAGCCAGTTTGCAATTCTTGATAATAATCCTCTATAGAGCTGCTACCTTGTTTTAAACGTTGCAATTCATTTAGTTTATCACGAGCATAATATGAAGGAACATAACGCTGTCGCATAGCTCATTTTAAAGCATCCCAAGTAGTAGGTATATTATTTGCATTAATACGACAATATTCACTCCACCACATGGAAGCAAAGTTTGTAAATTCACTAGTGGCTGCCCTAACTCTTTGGTTCTCAGGAATATCATGACATGCAAATTTTTGTTCAACAGAAAGTTCCCAGTCAAGATAAACATCTGGATTATATTTACCATTGAAAGCAGGCATAGTAAATTTGATTTTGGCACTAGAGTGTTCATAATCTCTAACATCATACCTGGGTTGGCCTAATGCCATACCATGACGGTTGAAACGTAGTTGTCGATGAGCACGGTCATTGTGGTGGTTGACCATTTGGTCATCTTCGGTGTCACCAGAATAATCCTCGTAGTTGTCCCCATGTTGCTCGACGCGGGGAGGAATTTGTTGGTGTTGGTTTATGATGGCGGCATCAGTGGCAGTAGTTGGGTGTTGTGGATGACCCATGGGCACACGCCGAGCTCGCGAAATAGTGCCGCCACCCGTGGAGTTGCGAGGATCAGCATTGTTGTTGATGGGGGGTGCAGTCCGCAACTCGTCAAGATGTGACAAGATGTCCTTTAGCTGTGTGTTTGCAACACCCTGTGCATCCTCTATGGCCTTGAGCCTTTCTTCGGTCGCAATCTGAGCACCCTCAAGTTGGGCAAGACGCTCGCTAGTGACTTTCACATCCGCGGTGAGACCCTCAAGTGTGGGTTGATCCTGTGCCATTGTTAGCGAAAGAGAAAAAAACAATGTATAATCCCTATCAACTAACAGGATGTGGTGGACAAAATTCACTCACACTCAAACTTAGTATCAAATTCTTACTTGTTCTTACCAATGCAACAGGTGGTGATCGACGCGTTGGTGTTGGCTTCAAACGACCGATGAAGATTGGATGGAGCGATAACCAGAAATCAGTAGTGTCAGAACCTGTACTTATTGGTAGGAAAAAGTGCAGCTTGGCAAAGGTTTCTCAACTCACAATATCAGTGGCACAATTTAGCAAAAAGCAATGCAAGTTGAATAATTGCTCAAACTTCTAACTAGTGCTGGCAGTCGACTAGTAAGAGAGAAAACACTCAGTCTCGGGCCTGGGTCCATTCTTTGACTTCTTCCCGGCAGCTTGTTTACCGGGCGCGGCAACTCCCTTGCCGTCCTTCTTGAAGTTATTTTTACCCTTGCCTTTCTTGAACTTAGTGGTTTTATTCACCATCAACACTTGATGTTCCTTTTTGATTTTCACCTCTGCTGATTTCAGCATTGAATATACCTCAGGAATGGTCTTTTCCATCCCCTGCATATTGAAGTTCATCACAAAGCTCTTGTAGCTAGGTGGGAGCGATTGAAGGATTCTATCAACGACCGCATCATCCGGGAGATTAACTCCTAGCTGAGACAAGCGGTTGTGCAACCCAGACATTTTGAGTATATGCTCGCTGACGGAACTATTCTCCTCCATATTACAACTATAGAACTTGTCGGAGACTTCATATCTCTCGACCCGGGCATGAGCTTGGAAAACCATTTTCATCTCTTGGAACATCTCATATGCTCTGTGTTGCTCAAAACGCTTCTGGAGCCCCGGTTCTAAGCTATAAAGCATGCCGCACTGAACCAGGGAGTAATCATCAGCACGGGACTGCCAAGCGTTCATAACGTCTTGGTTTGCTGGGGGTGGTGCTTCACCTAGCGGTGCTTCAAGGACATATGCTTTCTTGGCAGCTATGAGGATGATCCTCAAGTTCCGGACCCAGTCTGTATAGTTGCTACCATCATCTTTCAGCTTGGTTTTCTCTAGGAACGCGTTGAAGTTGAGGACAACATTAGCGTGGGCCATTTGATCTACAAGACATATTGTAAAGATTTTAGACTAAGTTTATGATAATTAAGTTCGTCTAATCAAATTATTTAATCCCACTCAGATAGACATCCCTCTAGTCATCTAAGTGATACATGATCCGATTCAACTAGGCCGTGTCCGATCATCACGTGAGACGGACTAGTCATCATCGGTGAACATCTTCATGTTGATCGTATCTTCTATACGACTCATGTTCGACCTTTCGGTCTTCCGTGTTCCGAGGCCATGTCTGTACATGCTAGGCTCGTCAAGTCAACCTAAGTGTTTTGCGTGTGTAAATCTGGCTTACACATGTTGTATGCGAATGTTAGAACCTATCACACCCGATCATCACGTGGTGCTTTGGAACAACGGACCTTAGCAACGGTGCATAGTTAGGGATAATACTTTCTTGAAATTATTGCAAGGGATCATCTTATTTATGCTACCGTCGTTCTAAGCAAATAAGATGTAAAACATGATAAACATCACATGCAATCAAATAGTGACATGATATGGCCAATATCATTTTGCTCCTTTTCATCTCCATCTTCGGGGCACCATGATCATCGTCGTCATCGGCATGACACCATGATCTTCATAATCATGTCTTCATGAAGTTGTCTCGTCAAATATTACTTCTACTACTATGGCTAACAGTTAGCGATAAAGTAAAGTAATTACATGACGTATAAGTTGACACGCAGGTCATAAATAAATTAAGACAACTCATATGGCTCCTGCCGGTTGTCATACTCATCGACATGCAAGTCGTGATTCCTATTACAAGAACATGATCAATCTCATACATCACATATATCATTCATCACATCCTTTTGGCCATATCACATCACACGGCATATGCTGCAAAAACAAGTTAGACGTCCTCTAATTGTTGTTGCAAGTTTTTACGTGGCTGCTATAGGTTTCTAGCAAGAACGTTTTTTACCTATGCCAAAACCACAACGCGATATGCCAATTTCTATTTACGCTTCATAAGAACCCTTTTCATCGAATCCGATCCGACTAAAGTGGGAGAGACACACACCCACTAGCCACCTTATGCAACTAGTGCATGTCAGTCGGTGGAACCAGTCTCACGTAAGCGTACGTGTAAGGTCGGTGCGGGCCGCTTCATCCCACGATGCCGCCGAATCAAGATAAGACTAGTAACGGCAAGTAAATTGACAGAATCGACGCCCACAACAACTTGTGTTCTACTCGTGCGTAGAAACTACGCATAGACCTTGCTCTGATACCACTGTTGGGGATCGTAGCAGAATTTTAAAATTTTCTGCGCATCACCAAGATCAATCTATGGAGTCATCTAGCAACGAGGGGAGAGGAGTTCATCTACATACCCTTGTAGATCGCGAGCGGAAGCGTTCAAGAGAACGGGGTTGATGGAGTCGTACTCGTCGTGATCCAAATCACCAATGATCCTAGCGCCGAATGGACGGCACCTTCGCGTTCAACACACGTACGGAGAGAGGACGTCTCCGTGCCTTGATCCAGCAAGGAGGAGGGAGAGGTTGAGGAAGAGGGCTCCAACAGCAGCACGACGGCATGGTGGTGGTGGAGCAGCAGTACTCCGGCAGGGCTTCGCCAAGCTCTTGCGGAGGAGGAGAGGTGTTGGGGAGGGGAGGGGTTGTGCCTTGGATGGTGTATGCAGCCCTCCCCTTGCCCCTCTATATATAGGGGAAGGAGGAAGGGGGCCGGCCCCCTCTATATGAGATCTAGAGGGGGGCGGCGGCCAAGGGGAGGGGGCTTGCCCCCCAAGCAAGGGGGGCGCCCCCTTTAGGGTTCCCCTCCCCAACCCTAGGCGCATGGGCCCAAGGGAGGGGATGCGCCCAGCCCATGTAGGGCTGGTTCCCTTTCCACTACAGCCCATTAGGCCCTCCGAGAGAGGTGGCCCCTCCCGGTGGACCCCCGGAACCCCTCCGGTGGCCCCGGTACAATACCGATATGCCCCCGAACCTTTCCGGTGACCGTATGACAACTTCCTACATATAAATCTTCACCTCCGGACCATTCCGGAACTCCTCATGACATACGGGATCTCATCCGGAACTCCGAACAACGTTCGTTAATCACATACAAGTCTTCCTAATAACCCTAGCTTCATCGAACCTTAAGTGTGTAGACCCTACGGGTTCGGGAACCATGCAGACATGACTGAGACAACTCTCCGGCCAATAACCAACAGCGGGATCTGGATACCCATGTTGGCTCCCACATGTTCCATGATGATCTCATCGGATGAACCACGATGTCGAGGATTCAAGCAATCCCGTATACAATTCCCTTTGTCAATCGGCACGTTACTTGCCCGAGATTCGATCGTCGGTATCCCAATACCTCGTCCAATCTCGTTACTGGCAAGTCACTTTACTCATTCCGTAATGCATGATCCCGTGACCAACTACTTAGTCACACTGAGCTCATTATGATGATGCATTACCGAGTGGGCCCAGAGATACCTCTCCGTCATACGGAGTGACAAATCCCCGTCTCGATTCATGCCAACCCGACAGACACTTTTAGAGATACCTGTAGTGTACCTTTATAGCCACCTAGTTACGTTGTGACGTCTGGTACACCCAAAGCACTCCTACGGTATCCGGGAGTTGCACAATCTCATGGTCTAAGGAAATGATACTTGACACTTAGAAAATCTCTAGCAGACGAACTACACGATCTTGTGCTATGCTTAGGATTGGGTCTTGTCCATCACATCATTCTCCTAATGATGTGATCCCGTTATCAATGACATCCAATGTCCATGGTCAGGAAACCGTAACCATCTAGATCAACGAGCTAGTCAACTAGAGGCTTACGAGGGACATGTTGTGGTCTATGTATTCACACATGTATTACGATTTCCAGATAACACAATTATAGCATGAACAATAAACAATTATCATGAACAAGGAAATATAATAATAACCATTTTATTATTGCCTCTAGGGCATATTTCCAACACAACATACATAACTCATATAATACTACATCGTCAATGAACGCTAAGCGTGCAGACCCTAGGGGTTCGAGAATGATGTAGACATGACCGAGACGCTTCTCCGGTCAATAACCAATAGCGGGACCTAGATGCCCATATTGGTTCCTACATATTCTACGAAGATCTTTATCGGTCGAACCTTTATGACAACATACGTAGTTCCCTTTGTCTATCAGTATGTTACTTGCCTGAGATTCGATCGTCGGTATCTTCATACGTAGTTCAATCTCGTTACCTTTATGAGGAATTAACCACTTGATGGATTGAATTCCACAACAGATAGAAAATGTGACTTATCGAAAATAAAATTTCAGGTTCAGGAGAAGATATCACACCGCTTTGGGCTCTAACATGCACACCACTTTGGGCTCTAACATGAAAAACTCATGACATAACCCAAAATTAATAATAAATAGGAATAGTAACCTCAACATGTTTGAAGAAAAATACACAAGAATTCAAACAAATAATGTATACACGTATAATTGGACTGTAAAATGTTGATCAATGTTATGTGCATGCACATCATAGCACCCCCAACCTCTCACCGCAATCCACGCTGCCATCAAGCACCTCCTTTGCTCCATACTTATACTTAAACCCCAGTTCCACGAGCTTGTTTGTGTTAACATGCACCCTCACTCCCTCTCCCACCACCCTAATAGTTCACACACACACCCACAAAAAACACAATATTAATCGCAAAGTACCACGCAGGAGTAATGAAACTAAGATATTTTGTTCAAAAACGTACTCTTTGTCCACTATCTCGAGTTCAGGGTGTTTGCCAGCGTAGTGCTCCAAAACGTCCTGCATGTTGGTGTGTGCGGTGGTGCAAAGGTATCGGCCACCAGCAACATCAAGCGACCTCTCCATGCAAAAGATATGCGCCTCACAGATGTCGTCAATGTGCACTAGTGGTATAGAGCCAAGAAGGGTCTGTAGGGACTTGAGGGACTTGTGGTGGAGCTTGACGCCAGTGAGTGGTGACAACATGACATGGATGCTTCCACTGATGTGCGGCAGTAGAATGTCTCCTCCTACGAGGCCGCATAACAGGACAACAACGTCGAATGCTCTGGCTTTGGAGAAGTCGTCATTGTACTTGAGTAACTCCTCCTCAGATACGGTCTTGGAGGAGACATAAGCCTGTTGATAAAACAAGTCAACATGGAGACCACGGAGGATTGGGCATGTAAGATCTTGGGGTTAAAATAAATATAAGTAGATGTTATTTTGGGTTGCTAAAAGAAATATGATGATAGGGTGTGACAACACTTGCTATGCAGTAAGTATCTCCACTCGCACGCGCTTCCTTGGGTTACGGGAAGACCATCAGACTCTCCTTTCTATAAAGACCTAATATTAGAGAAGATATTATTTCTTGTCCATTGCGTTCATGGTTGGGAGTGGTGAGTGGTGGGAACGCATCTGGTGCACCGACGCAATTGGTGCTACCGGTGCACCGAACCCCGTTGCACATTAAAAAATATTTAAAAAAATCTAGAAAAAATTCAGTGCATTGATGCAACATCACTGTAAGTTGTCACAAAAATTCACGTCAAAATTCAAAACATTGCTCGAGATACAAAAATGACAAATTTGACATCAATGTGCTAATGGGCCAAAACTAGGTTTTGGGAGGACACATGGCTATGGGATAGGATTGAATGAGAGGTACCCTACCTTGTACAACACTACCAAGGAAAACATGTCACTATGGCTCATGTTTTGAACTATATTGTTGAATGTTTGTTTTCGATAGGTTTCGACTGAGAATAAATGAATATCATAACTTTAGTTGGTGCAACTCTTGATTTCAATCAATTTATCTCAGGAGTCGGATGTTTCCTAATGGAAACCCCCATAGTTAGGCGTATTGTACAATCAAATCAATGTGTACCCTTCACCATAAAAAGGATCAATGTGTACCGACATTATGAACGATAACAATGTTTTCTAAATGCAAAAATCATGTAAACATATGATAACCCTCAAGACTAAGATATTTATTCGGTATTTAGTTATAACAAAAGATGTCTTAGCTGAACACAACTGGCACGACAATAAAAGGGGTTGTCCTTGCGCAATGGGTGTGGATGACGTTGTTTGTGTGGTATTTAATAATTGGTTAAGGGGTTGGTACTGAACAAGCACAAATGATTAACGCTCAAATCTGGGTGGGGGTTTCATGCACTTTATGTTGGGCTTTTTGAATTGCCATAATAATATTGTGTTTAACAAAGAAAACATTTTCAATTTCTTGAAGGTTGTTCCCGTGGCTACCCATTGGGTCTATACATGGTTCTCACTGGAACATGTGGATGTGAGGGATGTTGTGGACTTTGGGTGCATACGCATTGAGACGCAGCTCGGGCTTCATTCAAACAATTCAAATGGTAGCTAAGATACATGGCACATTATTTGTAAAATGTAATATGTTTGCTTTTAATCGTAGTCATAATGGCGTTGCATTCTTGTTTCTTTTGTAAGGATTGGAAATTTTGCAATAAAAATGCTTGCGTGCATCAATCAATACATATGAGGGAGACTTCTCTTGTCTTTAAAGAAGGCAAAATAAAGAGTTAACTTTACATTATTTTGTATTTTGTAAGTAGCTTTCTCTATATCGATCTAGTTGCGCAAAACTATTAAAATGTGCATGTATGGAGCATTTTGTTGGATACGGTTTCTCCAAAGTTTCACGTTGTGGACCTAAAAATAAGAATATTGTGATGATTTAGAAGTAGATATTCCCCAAATTCATCTATGTCATGCAAAATATGGCAAACAATCATGTTGTTGTAGAATTAGAATATAAGGTAAGCTAGACGATAAACTGCGTGTTGCCACATGAATTGATTTGCAATATATTTCCATGAGATTTGATTGTATGAAAATGAATATTTGAATTAATAATATATTGCATATGTTTGACCACATCATATGTGCTCTCAGTTACCGTTAGGGAGTTTGAGAAAAAAATTGCAAAAGCATAAGAGAAGAAAACTTGGTATGAAGGACACACACACACACATGCATGCATGCAATTAATTTTTAAAGCTTATTGAGGTGATGAGGTGAAATAGCTGCATGTGCTCTAAAATATTTAGATATAGACTAGATAATTGCTCGCGTGTTACAATGAGTGTTTAAATATTCTAGTAGGTTACTGGTAATTTACCTGCTTATATTAATGTGATTATGTAAAAAAGATAATTTTATTGCTAAAAAATTATTTGATAAGTATTTATTGACTTATCAAAGAAAAATATAGTTTTATTTCGTAAGTCAATGAGAGGTCGAGCAGTTGAAGGAGTTCTCAGAAAAACCGGTAGAAAAAATAGATATGGGAGAGGAAAAAATCAAACGAGATAGAAAGAAGGGGAGTGTAAGTAAGGTTGGACGAAAGAAGGAGACGTAGAACCGTATGTGTTTTTTAATGTATACATAGGAGAGATGAGTAGGAGAAAAGATAAATATCACAAATTGTTTTGTTTCAGATTTTGTTGTTTGCCTGGCCGTAGGGTCCACATGTGATTGTCCATTACTCACATCCTCATGTAACGAGGTGTCGACTGCTTCCATCTTAATAACCAACCAGGATCGCATGAACAAGATAGGAGTCGCAAAAAATGCAAGTCAGACCATTGGGTGCATCTATAGCTCGTGCCTTGCGAGTGCGAAATGGTCTAAAAGGGAAAAGAAAAGGAAATTAACCGAAAGAAATTATGGGAAAACCCTAACAAAAACCAGAAGAAAAAAAACAAAGAAACAAAAAGCAACGTGGGGTAGGGGTTCACGTAACTCATACGCAAGAGCAGTGACAAAGTCATACAATAGCAAGATTAAAGCCACCATATAAGCAACAACTGTCGCTACACCTATCCAATTGATGAAGGGGCGCTGATAGCATGGGCCTAATACCAAACAAACATCGCAGCCAAACCTAAACATCTAAGACCTGAGGTCCCAATCATGACGCCTGCCTGGTATGGGGCACCTACCAGGACGCATGCCGGGTATGAGGCTGCCGCAGCCACCTGCCACGAGTCCATCTTCAGAGTTGTACTGTTGCATCTACCGTGCTAGGTCTCTCTGCCATCGACGCCACCACGACGCCAGACAGCGCCGTCCTCCTGCGCGAGTCCATCCTCCACCAAAGAAGCCGTCCGCTGGTCCCGCGAAGCCGAGTGCACCTCCAAGAATGCCGCCCCAAAGGAGGTTACGACACATGAATGCTGCCAACATCCGATCGGCTGACCTAGGGTTTCCCCTGGAGGTATTGAGTGAAGTTGGGAGCTTCACCTCAATGTTGCTTTCATGAAGGAAACGATGATAAGGGCATCGTCATCATCGGCTCCGGCCATCAACCGAAGACCAGGTTTTCACCCGGATCCGTCCCAAGAAATCCACCCAACAACATATGCACTGTCTCGACCGCCTTCAAAGCCCCAGATCCAGCCGCCTAGATCTGGCGACCAACCGCAGCAACAGTGCCACCATGGGATCCCTGGCGCACCGGCCACTGCCTGGGTGTGCCACCACTGAAGCCTAGGAGGAGGGCTCCCACCCCGCCTCGCCAAGCCGCGAGAGCCGCCGAGAAGGATCCCGCGCGCTCGTCACCGTCTCTGTCCGAACCAATCCAAAGAAAATCGCCGTCACAGATCCGCCTTGGACAGGGACTGCACCACGCCATGCTGCCGCGGGAAGCCCTAGCTTCACCAGCCGCCACCCTCTAGGGCCGCCGCCCCGGGATCCAGACAGAACCTCGCCGCTGCCACCAGCCAAGTTCCGCCACCGCCGACCGGCCACTGCGACCTCCGCCGCCATGCCGCCGACGAATCTGGGCGAGGATAGCCATCCTCCCCGTGGACACACGCCGCAGCCTCTTCTCCCGCGTACTCGCATGAGAAGCCACCGTGGCCGCGTCCCCACCCCTCGCCGGATGTCGCGCACGAGCCGCCCTGCCGCCGGCGAAGGCTGCCACCACGAGGAGACCCGCACGCAGCCGCCACACAGCTCGACGTCGATCCATCTGCAGACGCGCCATGGGCCCGACGCCGTCAAGATCGTCGCCGCCACGCCACCAGGATCCGCGCGCCCCGGCGCCTCCGCTCGGCCTGGCCGCTCCCGCAGGCCACGAACGCGAGGAGGGGAGAAGGCCCCCACCGCCAGCCACCGCGGGGGTTTTGCCCCGGCGGCTCTGGCCGGCGGCGGCGGGGAAGGGGAGGAGGAGGAGGAGGGCTAGCGGTAAGGGGTGGCGGCGCCGCCCGTGTCGCCCGTGGGAGGAGCGACGCGGGGGCTAGGTCAAATATCAACTGAGTATTTATGTAGCAAAGAGAGCCTTGGCTTAGTGGTTGGTCATGCGGTTGTGCAGCCTAACGACCCGAGTTCAATTCCTAGAATTGACAGGTGATGCATAGGAGTGAAATTCTTCCCCATTTAAAAAAAATATTGTGTGTGAATCCACCTGTTCCTTCTATACGCTCATAGCTCCCCTGACAATACCCCTATACTTACTGTCGCAGAAATTCCTATGATACTGTTAAATATTGGTGTTCTCATGTGGTGTTTGATGTTGGAATTATTGCACTTTAGCCCATTTTACTATTTTCAATTATTACTAGGAAATCTAGAGGCTCGTATGACCCGTTCATGCATGTCAAACTAGTGTGCAAAGTTTAATCTCGTCCCAGTTGAGGAGAGAGTGTTGGACCAACATATAACGTTGGTTGCCTCACACAACATTAAGAGATTGAGAAGACGACCCATACATGTGCTCCTCCTTAATCATCCACCTCGCACACACGTTGTATTTCATTGTCGAGCCGAGCCGAGATAGAACCTATGCCATGTGTGCGTGGTGTCTTCTTTTTTCACACTGAAAAGTAGCCAAAACAATTTTGCACTAGTGGAAAACAAAGCTTATTGGACTGTTTCCCTTCATCGGTCGCTGCTCTTCCGTAGAGAGAACCACATGCGTCTGCCTCCTGTTTCCATATCCTTGGGCTACCTATCACTTTCCAATCTCGCTTCTCGAGGTGCACCGCAAAGTGAAACAACAAGCCCGTGAAACCCTGCCTCTTGTGATTATGTACCAGAGAGGGACGATCTTGTTTTTTGTGATAGCTCTCGGATGAATGTTGGATTCTTCTCCACTATGGTTGTTCACAGCCACTTGTCCAATGACAACTAGTTCCGCGACCCCAACGATCTCTTCGGCAACATGGCTACCAACGTGAACGCCTCATCTTCCACCGCACCATATCTGTTCTTGTCCCGCTTGTTAGGATTGTGTTTGGACTACTAGTATCAGCAATCGATATGCATATGATGCTTTTCTCTTATATTTACCTGTTTGCATGACTAGTTTCAGTACTTTGTTGCTTGAACCAATTATCATTTCTATTATGATTATCATATTTTACCTATTGTTTTTTTGGATTAAACTCAATGAAAAATTGTTCATATATGCAACATATCTTGGAAACTTTGGAAGGAGCGCAATGAGAGAGCGAATAACAATGAATTGTCATTGCCACCGGTCGTCTTTTCATGCATTCACATTGAGTCTAGGAATTGGGTCCTGGCGAGTGCCAAGCACTTGGATAATATTATGCCGAGAGAACAGGTTCAGATTTTTGCTTTAGGACTCGGATACACTTTTATGAAACTCTTTTATTTAATGTACGTATCAAATCTTTTACTCTATGGAAAAACGATGGATGTTTTCTCACATGCATGTCCACAGGAGGATTGTGGCTACAAAATTTGATGGCACTTACGGACGTCACCAATATGATAATCGGTATATGTAGTAGAACTTTATATGTAGTAGTCCTATCATGCATGTAGTACACTGGACCAAGTATCAATCATTGTTTAAGCCAGCCAGTGCATATGCTTGGAGCGGATGAATATAGAGGTTTTTACCGAATAAGGGAGGCATCATAATCTTCGAATTGGTCCATTACCTTCTTCAACATAGTCATAGGCCGGTCTCATATGACTTTAACATGTTGACTTTATTTATTTATTTATTTTATAAACGGTTGGTGTTTGACTATGTGCATCTTAATCTATAAGCTGGACGTAACTAACAAAACATCATATATTTAGAAATATCTAGAAACGGCGGGAGTACATTTTAGTTTAATATAAAAATGGCTTTTATAAAGAAAATGCATGCTGTACGCGCTAATATCCATGAATTTACTTGGCGGGGTCTAGGCGGCCAGGAATTAGAAACACTCACATCCAAGAAGCCATCGTTGCTGTGGCTGTAGGACAGGCCTAGCGGGGTCCAGCAGGATTCGTTCACGGACTCCTTGTACCCGTCGCCGTTCTCACGGAGCGGCGAGGCCGTAACAACGGAACCTGTATGGATGACACGTCTCACTGTCTTGGACCGCTCGCACTGTTGCAGGATGGTGCGCGTCGCGTCCACGACCGCTTCCGTGGTGTCCTTGTACTGCGAAATCAAATCAAGGGGAAAATAAAAAGTGAAGCCAATGTGTGGCCCTCAAACAACAGCCATGTATTACATCCTGTTCCTTTTTAGTCAGCATATATGTTTTGTCTGAAGTGAAAATATTTCTAATTTAAAAAATATATAAAAAAACTACCATTCATAATACAAAAGAAATATTATTAGATTCGTCATGGAATATAGTTTCATATTATATGTATTGGAAGTAAATTTGGTCAAACTTAAAAAGTTTGACTTGATACAAACTTGAGTAAAAAGAACAGAAGGGAGTAGATTCAAATAAGTCAAGAAACTAAGTAGTAGTACGTGCTTGCAAGAAAAAGAAAAACGGACTACGATTGCTTCGGCGTGCAAAAATCTCTTGCTATAGAAACCGACGGGCGGGTAGTGCTAGCGAATGCTTGCCAATTGCCAAGGGAGTAGAGCTATCGACGACGTCGTTTTGCGGCCAGCGGCGACGAAAGCATGTGTCCTCTCAAGTCACAGGGTCATTAAGGGCGTGTTTGCATGTCCTCCCGCTCCACGCTTCACAAAAAGCTAGAGCGAAGCTGAGCCGAACGAAAAATCTCGAAGAAGCTAGCTTCGAGAAGCACAGTCGGAGTCCAATGTAAAAACACGAAGCACCAAAATCACAGCTCCAGGAAAACGAGAAGTGAGGAGTTTGACATAATTACAAGGAGATGCCACCACCAAGTCGAAAAAACAATTCGCACGGCTCAGCTCCGACGCCTGTTCCCCTCTCTCCCTCGACATCTCTTCTGCTCGTGACCTACCCAGCGCCGCCGGTTGCCGCCGCCACGCCCGATTCCACCCCTTCGCCGGCCGGCGAGCCTCTCCGCCAGTAGATCCAACCATTCCAGCCCCGTTCTTGCCGGATCCCGTCCCGAACGAGCACTTTCCAGCGCCGCCAGCCAGGAGCAGCAACCCCACCGGCAGGAGACGCCCACCTTGACGCCATTGATGCCGGTGCTCACCATGTCATCCTTTGAGCCAGCCTCCTCGCCCTCGCCCCAACCCAAGGTGAGCTCGCCTTTGCATCTTTCCTATGGCTGGTGATGGTACTGTACAAGTGCTGGGAGAAGCTGTCAAGCGTGCAGAACGCGTCGGAATTGCCAAGTGAAATGAGAAGCTTGCTCTAGAAGTTGGATTTGTGAAGTTTTAAGAAGCTAGATAGATTCCTAACACGCTCTAACTCATAGTACACAGAGAATTGAAAGGAAGTAGTGCCATGCAAAAAGGACAGGTGTCCCATGAGCGTGATCGCGTGATCGCGTGGAGCTGTACCGTATGTGGATGATTCCACTAGGTTGAACATATGTCCACCGGCCGATGTGACAATTTTTTAATTTTTTCGCTAATCATTCAAGTACATAAAACAAAGTCTTCTCTCAGTCACTTTTCTTTTTCTCTAGCGTAGCGCGAGGACGAAGGCAGGGACATCATGAGAAGCGCCATCAATGAGCGTCGGCCACGGCAATACAAAGACTTGTATGAGTGGGAGCCGACAATAGCTGACGGTAATGAGTAATAAACTTACATTTCCGCTTCGGTACGACCCCCTTAAACACATCAAGGGCTTCGATTATTTCATACCCTGTCATAACAAAGGGTGCGATGGTCTTTTCTTAATGTTTTTTTACAATAGCTGATGGTATTGAGTAATAAACTTACACTTCCGCTTCGGTACAACCTCCCTAAACACATCAAGGGCTCAGATTATCCCATACCCCTTTATAATCAAAGGGCAGGATGGTCTTTTCTTAATGTTTTTTTACCAGTTGGATAGCCACTTCAACCAACTACTCATTGTGTTATATTCTAGCGGGAAATATATAAGAAAACACAGTAGCGTACATATTTATGAAATATTTTATGAAAAAATCTGAAACTTTTATTAAAAAAATGCGAACAAATTTAAAATGCCGAATAGTTTTGGAATTTGTGAACGAAATTTGAGCAATTTTACTTTGAAAGTGAACAAAATTTTGAAACACAAACAATTTCTGAACATCTTTCGAAATATGATTTTAAGAAAAATTGTGGTTTTCTTTTTTGGGAGGTTTTGTTTGTCCCATTTTCAATTTTATTTTGATCTTAATTCTCTTTAAAAATCATGAACTGTTTCTAAATCGTGAACCTTTTCTTAAATCCATGAACTTTTCAAATCCGGAAATATTATTTTAATATCGTGAACTTCGTTTTCAAATCTGTGAACGTTTTTACACATCCAAGAACTATTTTCAACTTTATGAACTTTTTCCAATGCCCGGGATTTTCTTTTTCAAATTTGTGAGCATCTGTTTTTAAAATTCATGATTTTTGTCAAATCCATGAATGCCTGGGCAGGCCCAACAGGCACGCGACAGGAAAGATGCATTGCCTAGTTGGGCTAAAACCTAAGTTTTTTTTCTTTCCTGTTTTTAGTTTTTCTTTTTTCCTTAATTTGTTTTTCTCCTTTTTGAAACCTATCTAAAAATTGAAATATTTTTGTAATGCCAAAAATGTTCATATTTTCAAACATTGTTCACAATTTTTAAAAATATTCTGAAATTACACTATTCACGTTTACATTTTTGTTCACAAATTTAAGAAATGTTTGCAATTTGTGGATAATATCAATTGTTAGGAATTTGTCCACAATTTTAGAAAAAGTGTTCAGGTTTATAAATTTTTCATACACAATTTGAAATTCCATAATTGTTCACTAATTTCAATAGGTTGTTAGGATATAGGAGAATGTTCATGTTGATTGATAATGCCAAAAATTGGAAATAACAGAGGCATTCTTAATTAGAAACTACATGCTCACTGATGCACCCGTTTGGCCTAGTCTAGCCCACTCCTCTCAATAGGTGTTTTTTTTCTATGGATGAATAACCCCAACTTCTTGCAACAACTTGACACGGATATATGAAACATCCATGCCAGGTTTGAACAACTCCCGACACCGTTTGCACGTTGTGACACGTCCGCCCATTTATCAGTTTTTTTACCGAAAAAACTCTAAGAAATGCAAAACTTGTTAAAAATCCAAACAATTTGGCATGATGCCTTGAATTTATCATAGAAGCTGCTGAAAAAAAATTAGAGCCATTCAACGGATGTCGAAAATCAACGTGCTTTCAAAAGGATCCTTCTCACCCTATGTGAACACCCTTCGTCGCACATAGTCTTTGGGGTGCTATTGTTTTCTTAGGACTTTCAGATGAATCTCTGATTCTTTTTTCCCTGTTTCTGGAATAAAAGATTTTTTTCTAAGATGGTGTGGCATGTGTGGGTCACATGTGGTGAGGTGGATAGTTTGCATGTGAAGAGAAATAAGATAGTGGGGATGAATTATTTAGGTATTATAGATACCTAAATTGATAGCATATTAGAAATCATGCACTCTAAATTTGGCCGGTGCGATAAAAAGAGTATTCATATTGTTTTCTTGAGTAAATAAGGTATTCAAATTGTTTGGGTGAAATGTACGTGAAAGGAATATTGATTTACGAATAATGATATTTCAAATTATGTATGCCAAGAATTAGGTACTATACACTTCGTGTGAAATTTCAAATTTTCAAAAGGCTTAAAGTATTATTTTTAGGGAAGGTTATCCTATATATGATTACATGTGTCAGCTGAGATGCGCAATGCAAGCTTCCTGGTGTGACAAAAGTTTGTGGAATTGAAAAAAGTTCATCGGTTTGAAAAAAGGTTAAGAATTTGACAAAAAGTTCACAGATTTGAAAAAAAATCGCAAAATAAAAAAATTCACAATATTGACAAAACAAAGTACATGAATTTGATAAATGTTTGTCAAATTCAAAAAAATTCATCGACTTGAGAAAAGGTTAAATAATTTGTAAAAAGTTAAAAAAATTGAACAAAAATCTTGAAATTGATAAAAGTTTGTGATATTGAAAAATATTCATTTATATGAAAAAAGATCACAGATTTAAAAGATAAGTTCAGGGATTTAAAATATCTTCACGAATTTAAGAAAATGAAAATAGAAAATAGAAAAATAAGAAGAAATAAAGAAAAATAAACCAAAGAAAAAAAAGGCAAAAAGGAAAAAAAGACTGATAAGATGCACAACAAGACGAATAAAAGAAGAATCCAGGCACAACATGTGCGCTGTCCTATTTGGTTACTGTAGGTAGAGATAAACCAAGAGGTTGGGTGTTCGATACTGCTTCACCCACTTACTTTTTGAAGCTTAAAAAATAATAAAATAATAAATGGGCCAGGGCCAGGATGGAGGGGGGACATGCTCCAGTTTGTCTGATGGGCCGGCGGATCTGCTAGGTACGTCTATGGGCAGGCGGTTAGGGCTGGGTCCGTCGACGGCTGCACGAGGTAAAAGAATACAGAAGAGAAGAAGCGGGGCTGGTTATGGAGCTATTATACATGAAATACTAGAGTACTCTAGTAGTTTTACTACTTGTAATTTTGTTCATGAGTTTAGGAGCTCGAACGTCGAAGCTCACAATCTAGCAAAGCATGCACTTAAACTGGGGCTTGGTCGCCATGTTTGGTTGGGCCACCTTGGGGATCTTCATTTCGTCCATGTAAACTGTGTGACGGATCAATAAAGCTTTGCTGATTGTCTCAAAAAAAGGTAAAAGAATACAGACTATTGGAGAAAGAAGAAGATCTGGCCATCCATTCCGTGATCCAACGGCTAAGAGTAAAAGCAATTGACGCCAAAGAAAATATTCAAGTACTTGATAAATAAGCAGTCTACTACAATAAGTTTTTCTCAGCTCCGAGGGGAGAGAGGGACAATGACAGCTCGTCTTCAGCTTGCTTCAGTGATTGTTCTCGTCGCTAGATTGTCTACAAATTTTATTGTATTTTTTCTATTTTTGACGTTCATTCTATCTCCATGATTGGTAAAACAACAGCACCCCATCTTATCATCGTAACCAATACACAACCGGCCGAGACAACTAATTACTGGTTTACCTTGGAGCTGCCGGAGTTGTGCTGCAGCGGGGTGGCGACGAGGAAGACGAACTCGCAGCCCTGGATCGCCGGCTCAAAGGAGGCGGCGTCGTAGATGTCCGCCTCGAAGAGCACCAGCCGCTCCGCCGCGCCGGGGAGCGACCTCAGCAGCCCCGTCTTCTTCTCATCCCCTGCCAGGCCAATTGTGCTCAGGAGTACGCACAGAGAACTTCGACTGGGCCATCGGGGCTTGCGTGACGCGGCCGGGGCGTCGTTCTACAGTGACGGCGTGGGAGAGGGCACGTACCGAGGTCTCGTACGGTCCCATGGACGGTGCAGCCTCTGTCGAGCAGCTTCTTGACGAGCCAGGACGCGATGTACCCTGCCGCTCCGGTGACGCACACCCTGCTCATCTTCTCCGGCCGGACTCTCTTTCCTATCCCCTGACGCCCAGTGATCCTGTGTCTATATATATATAGTACGTGTGCCGTGCTGCACCCTAAGCCTCAGTGGTATTATCCACATGCCCCGCCTTGCTGTAATCGGTTCTGAGTGGTCGCGGACAACGACATTGGTCTCCGAGGAAATGTTGGAGCCCGTAGTAGGTGTCCAGTCCACCTCCGATAGCGATTTGCTTCGTCACACCTACGGCATCTTCAGCGCACCCCGCAAATTTTCTTTCGCAGCCGTTCGTGAATAGAGAGGATCAGTCTGCGAACATGGATGCGCGAGGACGCTATTCAATGCTAGCTGCATATATTTTAATTTTTTTTAAACAAACCAGATGAAATTCATGCAAGCAAGGCTAGATTTCATTAAGGAAGAGGCCCGGCCCGTGGCCCAAGGCCTGACGGGCTTTTAGCGTGATGGGCCGGGCTCGGGCCTGGGTTTTTTGCATCGGGCTTTGGTAGGCCCAGCCCAAAGCCCGGGCCGGCCCGACAGATGGCGGGATATATTCGAGACCAACTTTCCGGTCGGTCAAATCTTAGAGTTACTGAAACCAACCACATTTAACTTTGAAGTTCTTCCCAAATAGGCTTCCGAAAGAGAAGATATTCTTTGTTGATATGAGTAGTCTATCATTTCTATTAAGCCAGACTCTCATGGAGACACACGATATGACTACTTCAAACTCACAAGGGATTTCTGGATGTGGAGCATATGTGGGCTCACAATGGAAAGCAAAGAGCTCATTGTTGAGTTGTGAACTTTAAATAAATTATATGTAGAAATACATATTTTTGCTACCAATATTTGTCATTTACTTTCTCCATTTTAGATAAATTAAATGGAATCCATTTTGATAACAAGTATTTCCGGACGGAGAAAGTACATGTGAAATTGACATGTATGATGGACGTGCATATGGATTTATCTGGATTTGAGATATGTAAATACCGGACACGACATATGAGGGGCCGTCCGGATGCATCCACGGACGTGCTGGACCAATATATAGACAGGTGTGCGGTGCACCGGTGCTGAGTTCTCCCGGGTGGGGCGATCGTGGGCAGTGACGATTCGTGGAGCCCGTAGCAGGTGTCCAGCCCACCTCCGGTTTGGAAATGTTCTTTGTTCTTGCGTGGAAATAACGTAGGCCGTAGCAGGTGTCACCGGTTAGCCAGTGGAGAGTGTTATTAGTAGAAATGTCTCAAGTTCGCACGTGGGCGGCCGCAGCTGCATCTGCGGCACGCCAGCCCGAACATACATATGCAGACAGACATACTATATGTGTCGATACAACAACAAGACGGGCATGCTCGATCGAGACCACCGTGACTGTACTGTAACAACCGATACGTACAGTTTTCTAGTGCTAATCTAAACCAGCAACCTAAAGAAGTGGAGCTGACGGAGGAGTAGAGACAGAGACACGTTTGTGCCTCTGCTAGCTGTTCCAAGTTCTCTAGTCTAGTGCAACCTTTTTCTGCCTCTAATCTTGGGGCCTGTACGTACGTTGATCAACTCGGTTGCTCCGAGCCGGTCGAGAACGCAGGCAGGATGTCGCTGGGGCGAGCGTAAACAGCACAAGTGCGCCATGTACAATGTTACCTCGTGCACGCTAGCCTGAGGGATCTGCTCCTCTGTTCACCGGGTCCTGCAGCACATCGGACAGTGCACGTAAGACGTCCGTGGCTCACCGGCAGCAGGACGATGGAGCAGCAGGGCTTTCGGTGAAGAATGGCAGACCTCATGTTGATGACAGGGAAGAAGCCTGGTCCGCCTTGTCCACGCCATCGCCCCCGAGGAAGTCGAGCACATGCTTTGCCGCCTCCCTCGGCTTCTCAACATGGGGAATGTGGCCGCACTGCCCTACCTGCCTTAAAATCGCGCTGGGGAGTTCCTGCTGTAACCGCTGCAGAGCGCCACAACACGTTTAGAGTGGCGTGCATTTGTATCTGGGACATGCATATATCTTGCAAATTAGACCATGCATGGCAGTTTGGCATCATCAGGCAAACTTACATATGCTTGCTTATTGCTAATAATTCCATCATCCTCTCCCCATAAGACCAGGCATTTTTGCTTTACCTGTCCACGAAAACAGGACACTGGTCAGAATTATCATTCGGTTGTACATCCATTTCATTTTTCTTCCGCACCAGATTGTCATATCCAGCAATTCAAATGCTAATAACAGAAGTATAGAGTCTACAATTGATCAGCAGATGAGAATGATGTATCATTACGAATTGGTGTTTATATGTACAAAGCTTCAAGCTAATACAATTGATGATATGGTTGGGGGATGAATTTCATCTCTCCTCTTATCTCAGCAGAAACTGGTGCTCGCTGAGGTAGCTGCAGTGTGTTGGACAATTAGGGAAACACGCAAACCTGTGTATTTTAAACATAAATTTCCTGATGATCCTTTTTCTTAACCCTGAAACTGTAGAATAATTATTCTACGGTATATTTTCATTAACGAAAACACTAACGCTCACACGTGTGGGCGTCTGGCAACTCGCCCACACACATGGATCCTCGTCCAACCAATTCTGCACGAATCTTGGCGCGTTCTAGCAGTTTTTGTGTGCCACGTAGGACTAAGCTGGTGTGTGGGCATTCATCCGGTCGCCCACACGTCCTTTTTCACCACACGGGGGACTGGTGTGTGGGCGTTTAGCAATTCGCCCACACCAGTTTTCACGCACGCAGAGGGGACTGGTGTGTGGGCGTTTATCACTTCGCCCACACGCCCGTCTCCTCGCCCACACCCAAAGCTGGCAGTTGCCATGTGTTTCTGCAGGGTACATGGCAACTGCCCTAGCTTTGCTTGTAAGCAGATGGCAACTCTCTTTTACCCGAGTTGCCATGTGTTTTTGCATGGTACATGGCAACTGCCCTAGCGTGCACGTAAGCAGATGGCAGCTCTTTCTCTTTACATGGCAACTGCCCTAGCGTGCTTGTGAGCACATGGCAACTCTCTCTTTTACCCGAACATGTTTTTTTTTGCCATGACTTTTTTTAGTGCTACACGGCAACTGCCTAATGTTAGTGGGTGGCAACTCCTAAAGTATTGAAATCATGGTAATTGCAGTAGACCAGACCATACATGGCAACTGCAGTTGAGCAACCATGGCAACTGTAGTTGTCCGACATGGCAACCGAAGTTCAGTGACATGGCAACTACAGTTAAACGAACATGGACGAGGGTCTGGACCATGGCAACTGCGGGACGCGCGGTGACTATCACGCGGGCGTGCGGGACCACGAGGTACGAGGCCTGACGTACGGGGCCTGTGGGCGTTATCTATTTCACCCACACACACGCGTGTGAGAGGGATCAAGAGGGGGAAAAAGAGGTGTGTGGGCATTACTTGTTTTGCCCACACGTAGATGTATGGGCTGTTCCTCTTATAGACCACACAAAATGTGTGGGCAGACCCCCTAACGCCCACACGTGTGGCACTTATCGGCGTCCTTCATTAATGTATAACATGTACAAACATAATAAAATACTCCCTCCGATCCATATTACGTGTCTTAGATTTGTCTAAATATGGATGTATCTAACACTAAAACATGTCACATTCGTATCTAGACAAATCTAAGACAAGTAATATAAATCGGAGGGAGTACAAGATCGAATAATATGTACAAACATAAATTTCCTGATGATCTTTGGCTGTCATCTTTAACCTGTGCAGCCACATTGACTCCTGGGCGATGTTGCAGAAAGAACAAGATCGAATAAACATTTAAGAGTGATACTGCTCAAGAAGGTGATCACGCAGGCATATGCACGAATGCATTGATGGGCGCCGGCGACAAGAAGGATCATAGGGTGAAAGTGATGTTTCTACAGCTTTGCTAGAGACCCATTTGCAGATTTGCTGATGCTCTATGTTTTGTAATAACAGGAGATGTTAGTGTTTATTTCTGCTATGGTTAAGTTCTGTAAGACAGTTATACTGTGGCAGTTTCTTTAATGTAAATCAATAGAAGAGCCCGTTGTTTACAAAAAATTGCTATGTTTTACGCAACTGATTCTGCTAGTGCTGAAGGAAGCACATTAAAAGAACCAAAACACTTCAGAAAGTAAAGGAACAATACTGAGAAAAAAGAGAATGTTTCAAAAAATTGAGAAAAAAAGGGAAACTCTGAATCAGCATCGACAGCATTTATTTGGTGTCTTGCATGACCAGTAATCTTCACATCACTGAAGTTTTGTTGCAGCAAACAAGGCTACAGCCTCCAACAGTGGTCATCCGACACATATATTTTAATGATTTTGTAACAAGTTTGTTGTGTGCATATTTGGATGCAGAGACAGGGAGAGTGTTCTCTTCCTTCATCTAAATAAAACGAGAAGGTTACTGACTGATAGGTCCTACGAGCCTAAAGCATCATGAATGATATGAAGACCACGGAATTGGATAAGGAATAAGCAACATTTAGCATATGTGTACAGGGGATAAAATCATAATTTGGATGTTTATAGAAAAGAACCTGCTTTATTTGGTTTATGACATTATAACCTCCAGTAATCATAAAATTAACCGTAGCATCTTCCCACCAAGGAAGCAAGCAGTGTAGACGGCCAATCTGTAACGAATAATAAATTAATAAAAGAAAAAACACATGACTTGAAACCCAAAAATAAAGAGGAAACTAAATGGTTCCAATTGCGCGTGGTGATACCTGCACACTGTTAAAAACAGGATATCAGGTATACCTAAGCAGAATTCGACTGGCAAGAAATATATGATTGGGATGCAAAGTAACCTCTGTAACTAAATATAAGACGTTTTTGCAGTTCAATTACAATACTGCAGCATGAAGCAAAAAAAGGTTTGTATGTTTTTGACACATCAAATGCAGCATGACTGTTAACTTGTTAAGTACTTGCACATTGGGCATTTTTTTGGCATTTTTTGTCTTTTAGCTTACTAATACACAACAACACGCATTTACATGTGTGTTCAAGAAAAAAAGTTTCTTGAAGAATGTTAAGAGGAAACCACATACTAGAAAGGTATGAGTACGCCTCATAAAGTGGAGTTAACTGATAGACCAACAACCAGAATATGATAGTTGTTCCATTCAGTAAGGAATGTACAGATACTTACCTGCACCCAATCAAAGAATCCATCTGGAATTTTATAAAATGCCAAGCGTGTAGCGAATAGTCGTAGAGGAAGACTCTTTAGTACAAAAACCTGGGGAGCAAAAAATTACACTGTATTCCATCCAAAACATATGAACATACCACTGGATCGGTTTGACACAAACAAAAGATAATAATACAATATGAGCATTCTTTAGGACAAGCATAATCATCATAAAGTAAAATAAATATGCATACAGTAAGCATGGGCATCAGGAGTTCAGGACACAAAAACTAAACAGTAACAGGAATAGATATCAACAGAAACAGAATGATTCGACACTGAAATAAAGCTACATTGAAGCAAAGCATGCAGCTCAGAAAAACACTCACCCCAGCATATGGAACAAATTTAGGCATTCTGGTCATATCTTTTGTGCCCTCAGCATATACACTTGCACCGATGAAGATTAATTTTGATACCTGCGATGAAGATGAAGTTGGCTTCTTGTAACAAAGCTTGCGGATTTGTCCAGTTACAGAAAAGTACATACAATTCGCATCAGTGACAGCATTAAAAATATATATCTTTAGTTTTTGGTACTACTCCTACATGCTAGAGCTAGAGACTGCTAGGTAAGAAATGAAGAGGACACAGTATTTCTTAAAATGCTGGTACCGCTTCCGGATAGTTGACTGCGAAATCAATGGCAACAGCAGCACCCAGGCTAGGCCCAACCAGTACCATAGGCCTTTTGATGTAGGACCTCCAGAACTACACAAAGAGGTTGTCAAGATGTAAGGATATTACCACTGTAATCATAAAAACAGTTTTACTACAAAATCATAAAAACTGGTCTTAGAAGACTGTACATATTTAAACAAAGAAAGGCAGACTGAAAACTTGCTTAAAAAAAGCGCAGTAATACATAATCCAGAAACCCAGTCCTTATTTTGGGATAGAAGCTAGTTTTTGTGCAGCTCTGAGCAAGGCTGAAACTTCAGTCACTTATCAAACCCATTCTGAATTAAACAGGGAATCTGCTGGCTAGGAAGTAGGAACTGAACTCATCACATGGAAATTATCTACATGTACACCAGCAGTGGTAGTTAACTTGTATACCTGATAAAGATGCTCGCGCTTAGACACAATATCACACGGTGGCCTTGTTTCTACGGTCCAATCGATCAATATATTAGAAGTGGTCACAATTTGCAGCAGTGGCAAGCACAATTACTGAACCAGTTCCAATGGCATGGAGCGGAGTAGGGGCATACCTAAATTAGAGAAGCCCCATCCAAGAATGTCCACAGCCCAAGTCTCCAGCCCAGCATCCTCCAGCAAAGGGTAGGTGTACCTCCACTCTAAACAAGAACTGCATCCAATACTTTTAGAGTGTCCATACTGCTAAATGCATGGTAAAAGTAGAAGACGACTCTTGTGGCAGCACCCCCATTAACACCGGAATTAGACACTGCAGGTCGAATGGTAAGATGGGCAGCGCCACAGAATTTGGTGTTGCATTGCACGCACCTGTCGAAGCCGTGGAGCAGCACGACCGGATCGGCGCTCTGCTGCTGCTTGAGTGGCCTCACGCAGCTGCTCGGTATCGGGCTCTTGGAGAAGCCGGTCTGGAGTGGGGATCAGTTCAGCAAAAATTCAGCACGGGTGTTACTGCGGCAGATTATTAACATAAGAGCAAAATTACGGCAGTTTGTGGAGAAGCTAGCTCGCCTGGACGGGCACGCGCTCGATTCGCTTGGCGAGGCGGAGGGCGGCGCCGTCGCGGATGCGCTCGACCGCCCTGGGCAGGAACGACGGGAAGTCGTTGCCGGCGGCGGGGGCGGTGGCGCCGACGTCGGCGGAGGCCGCGACCCTGAACCGGGCCCTCCGCGGCGCCGGGGGCGGCAGCGCCGGCGAGGAGGAGAGGGTGAGCAGCGGCGGCATTGGTGGAGTTAGCCGGTTGCCCCGCGCGCTCGTTCTCCGGGTTGAGCTGAGCGGATGTTATGGGGCGCCAAGGGGGCGGTGGGCAGCGGCCTCATGGTGGCCCCCGCCTGGCAGCCTGTGCTGCTGCCGCTACGTCGACGCGCGTCGTGGGCGTGCACAAAAACGGTGGCGCGCAATGGGCCGTCCACCGGCGATCGCGTCCAAGCTTTGCTTCGGCGGAGCAATCAGCCTTGGGCCGTTAACCGTTCTCGGCAAACTCCAAGTGCCGACACGTCGATTCCTGAGCTGAGCTGGGTCCTTCACGGGTGTGACGCGCCGACGAACCCTGTAGCACCGTCGCGACGCGTCTCCAGGCTATGGGCGCGGAAAGTGCCACGCTGCGTGGCGCACAAACATGCACGCATCACGTGGCGGCCGGCGACCACGGCGACCGACGTCCATGTCTGTGGAGTGCAATTTTTTTATTAAATTAATTTACGAATAAATCATTAACAGAAATAAACACGTGCTGATATTGGATCACTAAAGCACATAGTACTACGTTAACAACAGATACATCTACATGTAACATTAGCATGGCTAAAATAGAAATCAATAGAAGCGGGATAAATGAATTATACCCTTCAATCGGCCAAGGAAAGGCCACAGTGGCGGCGGTAGTAGCAGCGGGGGCACCAGCAACCTTCTTCTTGGTTTCAAGCTTCTCAGCGACAGCACTGTCGGCTTCGGTGGACATGATAACGATGAAAACGACGCAAGCATAGATGATGCAACAGATGTGGACGAACGACGGCGAGCAGTCGCATAGGGGACGCTCTCGCAAACCTAATTGCCTCTCTTCTGTACAGGATCTGAAGAGGCGGGGTTTCAAAGGCCTGCTCTTCCATCAAGCGTGTACGCGGTGGATGAGATGAGATCACCAACGGCAGCAGCAGAAAAGAAACGACAGAGGACATGGAGGCAGATGTGATCAATTTTGTGTGACGGCTAGAGTTGGCAGACGCCTCACATATATAGACGCAGCGGTCAAAGACTCTTCGTCATGTACGGTAAATTTAAGCACATAGGTATGAACTTGGTTCGGCTTATTCCCGCGGCGGGACGGGCGGCAGAGGAGGAGCACGTGTGAATCACTTCTCTTTTCAAGTTTTAATAGCATGTGAAAAAAAAATCTTATAAGTAGGTTCAACTCTTCTCCAACTAGCGGTATAAGACTAAACTTCTCACTACATATAGTATCATATAAGCCATATGGGTCCTTAATTTTTTTTCTTTTTTTCGGAAGCCTTTAGAATTTTTTCGAAATTGTTAGATACGCCCTAGGCCCACACTAATATTTCAACGGAGCGTGGGCTACAGTCGCCTGGGCGCGGCCGTCGCGACGTGAGCCCCGGCATCTATGGGCGGTGCGGCCGTCGCGACGTGATCGAGCCCCGGGGTCTCTGGGCGGCGAGTAGCAAACCCGGCACTGTTTCAACCAATGGGACTGCTCGACCTACCAGCATCATTACCGCGAGCAGGCATGCACACGCGCCGAAGAAATACTCCCTCCATCCTAAATTACGTGTCGTAAAAATGGTAGAAATTGATGTATCTACTAACTAAAAATACATCTAAATACATCTGATTCGAACGGAGAGTACTATCGTGAACATGGCCGACGATGCGTACATCCGCGTCTTGGCTTTCAGGACAAGTAATTGGAACGGAGGAGAGTACTATCCTGAACATGGCCGACGCCCGACGATGCGTACATCCGCGTCTTGGCTTCCCACACGTTTGGACTGAGTGATTTGTCGTGGAGCACTGGAACATGGAAAGGAGCCGTATGTTCTTTCTCCACCGTAAACTCAGTGGATGTTTAACGGCAACGCCCGGGTATGTAACGTGGCCGCGTGCGGTACACCGGTGACTGATCAAGTGCGCGCGCTGTGGTATAGCGGCCGGCGCCCTCCACGGCCAAAGTTGCCGGCGCTCTCCACGGCCAAAGTTGCCGGCGCTGGGTGTCGCGCTTCGCATCGGACGGGTGGCCGCGTCACCAAGCTATTTTTTGCTGCCGGCGTCAAAAAATGGTTCAGTCGTGCTTTCAGGAGTTTGTTTTTCGTCAATTTAGGTCGAAATTGACGCCAGCGAACCCAGGTTGAACCCGGCGCACTGGGGACACCGGGAAAAGCGGTTTTAACACGAACGGGAATGGGCCCGCCGAGTCGGTGACACGCCGCTTCGTCGTTCTCATCGCCTCGGTTCCCGCGGGAATCAATACCGCGCCGGTGAGCCTCCATTGATGCCTCACGGGCGGCGCCGCGACGCGTGTCCAGGCCCGCTCCCGCCACGCGTCGCCCGACATGCAGGTTCTCACCGCCCCGCTTCGGCTATAAAAGCCGACCTCCCCGCCGGTGAACACCACAGTCGCCACAACTTGCCTTCTCTCACATCGTCTCCCCACAGAAGCCAACTCTCCCCCTCTTCCCCCGCCAACGAGCAATGGCTGAGCGGTACCTCGGCGACTCCGTGGCGGCGAACGGCTTCGGCCGACGCCATCTCCAAGAGGATGAGGCGCGCCTCCTTTACGAGACCGACTATCTGGCGCCCCCAGACATGCTGGTGTCGGGCTCGTGGAAGTTGAGCGCCGCCGGCGTCCCGGTACCACCGGTGCTCACCGGGGATGAACGGCGGGCCAAGATCGCCTGCATCCGCTCGTCGCTGTCGGAGGTACGCCGCCGACAGCCACACGCTATGGACGATGTACTTCGAGCGCCGCCATGAAGACCAGATTGCCTCCGCCAACGGCATCATATCCCCCGCGGCCGCCTCAACGCCGACGGGCGGCGCAAGTGGTGGGGCGTGCCTGGCCGCACCCTCGAGGCCCTCCTCGACCACATCGAGACCGGCAACACGCTGCACCTCGAGTACCCGCTGCACCCATCATTCTCTCGCCGCCGTGGTAGCTCCTAGACGCCGTGGCGAATGGAGGCAGGGACCTCCTGATCGTCGAGCTCCGGCTCGCCGGCGCTCCGCCCCGTCAATCCGGAGACGCCGCTTGGGCGCCACACCCGTAGCGGCGCCCTCGTCATCAACGAGGGCGACTGATAATCCCCAAGTGTAGGGAATCATCGTAGCAATTCCTAATGGTGGAAGTGATAAGTATGAAGTGTCGAACCCACAAGGAGCTAAAGGTAAGATCAATATTCTCTCAAGCCCTATCTGCCATTGATACGACTCTACGTACACCGAACGTTTGCTTCCAACTAGAAACGAGAAATAAAACTACTTTGTGGGTATAAAGAAGATAACTTTGCATGGTATCGCAGAGATAAAATATAAAAATAGGTGATGTTATCATAAAGTTAGAATATATTAGTAATATTATAAATAGCGAGTGTGGAATAATGATGGATCGTTGTGCGGAATTGTCTTAGGCAATTGTTAACAAGACCGGTGGTCGTCATTGCAATTTCATATGAGGGAGAGGCATAAGCTAACATACTTTCTCTTCTTGGATCATATGCGCTTATGATTGGAACTCTAGCAAGCATCCGCAACTACTAAAGATCATTAAGGTAAAACTCAACCATAGCATTAAAGCATCAAGTCCCCTTTATCCCATACACAACAACCTCCTTACTAGGGTTTATGCTTCTGTCACTCAAGCAACCCACTATAAGCGAATCATGAACGTATTGCAACACCCTACAGCGGGAATCCCTCACGCTTGCGCGACACGGAGGGCACAATAGGACAGCACCAAAATAAAACATACAACTCGTACCAATCTAGATCATCAATCAACCCATAGACAAAGAAAATCTACTCAAAACATCATAGGATGGCAACACATCATTGGATCATAATATGTGGCATAAAGCACCATGTTCAAGTAGGGATTACAGCGGGGTGCGGGAGAGTGGACCGCGTAAAAGAGATGAGGATGGTGATGATGATGATGATGTTGATGAAGACGATCACCGCGGCGATGACTCCCCTTCCGATGGCACTCCGGTGCCACCGAGAGAGAGGAGGAGAGGTTCTCCCCCTTGTGCTTCCTCCTCCATGGCCTTCCCTCTAGATGGGAATAGATTCTCCCTCTGGTCCTTGGTCTTCATGGTGATGATGGCCCCTCCGGGATCCTCCTCCATAGCCTTCGGTTATGATGGCCCCCTCCGGCAGGGTGCTAGAGAGGGCCTAGATTGATTTCTCGTGGCTACAGAGGCTTGTGGCGGAGGAACTTCCAATCTAGGTTATTTTCTGGGGGTTTCTGTATTTATAGGAATTTTTTACGTCGGTTTCACGTCAGGGGGGTCTCCGAGTTGTCGACGAGATAGGGGCCCACGCCCAGAGGGGTGGGGCGCACCCCCACCCTCGTGGACGGCTCAGGACTCTTCTGTCCCAACTCTTTTACTCCGGGGACTTCTTTTGATCCATAAAAAATTATCAAAAATTGGCATATCAATTGGACTCTGTTTGGTATTCCTTTTCTGCAATACTCAAAAATAAGGGGAAAACAGAAATTGACACTGGGCTCTAGGTTAATAGGTTAGTCCCAAAAATCATATAAAATAGCATATAAATGCATATAAAACATCTAAGATGGATAATATAATAGCATGAATACTTCATAAATTATAGATACGTTTCAGCGGCCGCCCTCCCTGTGTTCCTTCCGCCTAGTTCGGCCGAAGACCGAGCTGGGGTTGCTCCCCATGAAGCCGGAGCACACGGAGATGGCCGTCGACGACGAGACTGCCCTCAAGTGGGCGAAGGCGGACTACGTCCGTGAGCAGGTGGCACGCCAGCGTCGGGCGTACACGAAGATCAAGGCCCGGCACCGCGGACGCGAGGAAGGCGGCGGCGTCATCTTTGACAGCGACGAGGAGGACGAGTCCGGACCGTCAAACCCCCAGCGCGTCGAAGACCCTGGTCAGGGGTGCAGTAGGTGTGGCGGCGGCTCCGCCAGGGCGCACGGCGGCGATGACGGCGACTACACCCAATTCTACATGCTCCTTGGCATGTAGAAGGCGGGCGACGGCCGCGACGTAGTAGGGCTAGGCGTAGTTTGTATGTTTCTCCACTTTTGTACAAATTTCAATGAAAAATCACCGAGTTTGTGCCAGATTCACCGAGTTTGTATTAGATCGCCGAGTTTGCGTGATTTTTGGGGGCGACCTGGGGGCGACGACTGGGAACGCAATCGCCCCCAGACCAAAAGCAAATGCCGGTTCGGCCCCAGACGGTGCTTTCCGACGTCCTGGAGGGCCAAACATCTACAGATGCTCTAACAAGCCAACAGGTGAGGTGAGCGCTAATTTATCTGTGGTGAACGAGCAAGCACCGTCGATGGACAAGAGGAAAAAAAAGAGAAATCGAATATCCATTGATGAGCCTGGGCTTATCCGCATCCAGTGAATAGTAAATTTAAAAAATACTTAAAAATTGCAAAAGATCATTCTTATTTCATGAAATATGCTTCAGTGCGTGAGGTACGTGCCAATTTTCAGCATGCTCGACATCTGAGTAGCTCTTAACAACAACAACAACAACAACAACAACAACAACAACAACAACAACAACAACACCTTTAGTTCCAAACAAGTTAGGGTAGGCTAGAGGTGAGACCCACAAGTCTCGTGACAACTCATAGTTCTGACACATGGATAGCAAACTTCCACGCACCCTTGTCCATAGCTAGTTCTTTGGTGATACTTCAATCTTTCAGATTTCTCTTAACAGACTCCTCTCATGTCAAATTTGGTCTACCCCGACTTCTTTTGAGATTCTCCACACGCTTTAGCTGTCCGCCATCTGCTGGAGCTTCTGGAGGCCTACGCTGACTTTGCCCAAACCATCTTAGACGATGTTGGACAAACTTCTCTTCAATTGGTGCTACCCCAACTCCATCTCGTATATCATCATTCCGAACTCGATCCTTCCTTGTGTGGCCACACATCAATCTCAACATATGCATCTCCGCATCTGGGTAACTCTCAGCAAAAACAAATTGGTCTGAACAATACATGAAGTATATTATTTCGCAAGCCCCAAATCTTTGTTGCCAAAAAAATCACTTTTTATTTTATAGATCATGGCGGAGCAGATGAGCTCGAAAGCCAAATCGCCGCTCTCGAGAATAATATAGTAGTTTATTGTGGTAAAAAAGGAGTATAAGACGTTGAAGAGAAGAAAGAAAAATGGATGAGTAGAGGCGGGTATGGTCTGGACTGCCCGCAGAGTTGGAGAAGAAGGTTGACGGGTGCGACTAGGAGCCTTTCTCATTTTACTTTATTTTGTTGGGATTTGTTCATTTTTACTCTCAGTGCCAGCGGCATCCCCCATTTATCCTCCTCCTATGTTCGGCCCAAATTTTCATACTTTTCATTGTTTCAACTTAATTTGCATATTCAAAAGACAAATTTTAAATACACAGTCCAAATCTATAAATACATAATTTAAGCAATAATTATTCAGATGCATGAGTAAAAGAAACAAATGACATATGATTCTATTGATTTTCATGATTTATTCACAAATGCTTCACAAGGCCATTAAGAAGTTGTTGACGCACTTCTTGACCTCAAAGTTGTCAATTAATGCTTCTCGAGAAAAGAAAAATGAACCTGCGCTGCCTCTTATTGAGGGAGATGAATTTGTTCTTCCTGGTTTTCAAAATTAACATTATGTACACCATCATTCCCTTCATTCACAATCATGTTGTATCACATGGCAGGTCGTCACCTCCCATAATGTCTCGAGATCTCACATATTTGCAGCTCCATGAATAATAGCCCAACGAGGTAGGAGCACTCCAGATACCCTCCCCATGTCCTTGATATGATCTTCTTGCATTTGGCCAAAGGGAGCTTTTTTGTTACCTTGTGGCATGGAGATAGTCGTCACTCTTTGAGAATAGATTAACATAGGCAAGGAGCACCCCCATGGCATAGTCATGCCCATTAACGGTATAATTGCACCATCCTTGGTGAGGACTTCCTCGACTCCTCGGCTTCTACATCTTCGACCACACACCCCTTCGCACATCCACCTCAGATTATACTTCCTCCATGCCCTCTCCATTCAGGTGCTCTATCAGTGGGAGCTCTCCACCAGTGTCTCTTCTCTTAGGACCTCTTTATCGATGCCACAATCAACGGCTTAGGCTTTCTCAATGTATGGCATGGCCCATCGTTTTTTCCTTTTTGCTATGATCCATATGCAATGTAGTGTATTATTGTCTACAGTTTCTACGCACTCTAATATATGAACAATTTGTACATCAACCTACTAATTTTAAAATTAGAAAATACAACCGACAATTCATACTAGACATTGTGATGCTATATGCTTGCGGAATTGACCCGGTCTTCATGTTAGGAAAGGATAACTTGCTTTGCTGCAAGGAAGCAAATGCCAACAACACACACTGATGTGTTCACTTTTCAAAATGAACTCAACCAACCAAAAAGTCGATGGACGTCTCAATTTCCACTAAAAGTGACGTTTTTTTGATTCCTACAAACACAAGGGATTTCAACAACTAAGGTGGAATGATGTCCAAATCCTATGAGCTCAGATCCTAGGATAGGATGAAAGCTCGGCTAGTTTCTTTTCAAATCAAGTCTACCTGTGAAGATTGCATCCCCTTATTTATAATCTCTAGTTTTAGCCACACAGAATGGCCTAAACTCATATGGATACTCGTAATTGGGTGAACATAGGACAAGTCATGCGTTCCTTTAGCACACAAGCCTCGGGTGCCTTCAACTCATGGCTCCTCGGATAATTTAGCCTCACTAAGTGAACCTTTGACAAGTCATGAGTGCCTTTAACATGCAATTAGGAAAAATTCTAAATTCCTTCAATCACCCATCTTGGCACTCATCATATCATTTCTTTCATGACATCAGGTTCTGTTTGGCACGAGCTTTTGTAATTGGTCATATCCGAGTTGGTGATGCAAGATGCAGCATTAAGGAGATCATCAGGGTTGTTCTACATTGGAGTTACTTAGGTTTAAAATGGATAAAGTCACCATGATTGCCAGTTTGCCACATGTTGACAATGAAGATTGCTTTTATGAGTTCACATGGCATCATCTAGGTTTGCTAGGGGTACTTTTTCTAACCATGAACAAGGAGGTTATTATATAGTTTACACTATAGATTAACATATTGTAAGCTATTTTCTTCTCAAACTCCTAGACACCAAACGATTTTACATGTATATGCATGTCTAGCTATGCTTTATATGCATGCATTTTTCACAAACTTCCATACTCTTAATTTTTTTCCTACTTAGTATAACATAATCATACGGTATGATGAAAAAATATTTTTTACGCAAGCTTCTTTGCTTATGTGTCGCTCTCAGGGGCGAAAACGCCCCCAAGCCCTAGCCGTTGACCCCTCCCTACTCCACCACCACACCAGCGACTATGACGACGAAGCCCCGCCCCTAAAGTCAGGTGCACTCAACCTCCACTCGTGGATCCGCGCTACTCCAGGTCCACCCCCTTCCCCCTCCTCCGCCATACATGTTGACGGTGGCTACCTCATGGTGCGACATCGACCTCTCCAGCTCCCGATATGCGCAGAAAGAGCGCTCCCCTCCTGCCACTTCGTGCCTTTGTGCAGTGCACGACCTACGGGTCAAACTCGCCCCATGTCATCCATGATACATCTATAACGTATCTATAATTTTTGATTGTTTCGTGCTATTATATTATCAATATTGGATACTTTATATGGAATTTTATATCATTTTGAGGGACTAACCTATTAACTCAGTGTCTAGTGTCAGTTGTTGTTTTTCTGCTTGTTTTTGGTTTCCAGGAAATCTATACCAAACGGAGTCCAAATATAAAACTTTCTAATCTTTTTTGCGGTGTGTTTGTTGGGATCTGATGAATTGTGGGTTTATGACCAGGTTATTATTGAAAGTAATCAAGCATTTTCTGAAGTTTATTATGCATGATTGTTATAGCTTTGTATTTCTCTTCGATCTATCCATTTGGTTTGGCCAACTAGATTGATTTATCTTCAGCGGGAGAGGTGCTTTGTAGTGGGTTGAATCTTGCGGTGTCCTCATCCAGTGACAGTAGGGGTAGCGAGGCACGTATTTATATTGTTGCCGCTAAGGGTAAAACGACGGGGTTTAATCATATTGTTTGGTTTTGTTCTGTCTCCATCATGGCATCTTTCTTAAAGCGTTACTCTGTTTGTCATGAACTTAATACCATAGATGCAGGCAGGAGTCGGTCGATTGGTGGACTAATAGTAGTAGATGCAGAATCATTCTGGTCTACTTTTAACAAACGTGATGCCTATATACATGATCATTGCCATGAATATCATCGTAACTATGCGCTTTTCTATCAATTGCCCAATAGTATTTTATTAACCCAGTGTATGCTATGTTTCGAGAGAGAAGCCTCTAGTGAAAACCATGGCCTCTGGGTCTACTTTAATCATATTACCAAAACCAAAAATACCTTGCTGCAAGTTTACTCTTTTTACTTTACTTTTCAATTTATATATCTATCACTATCAGATTTAATCCTTGTCGTGGTTCTAAGTCTGACAGTAAAGTAGGGGTAGGGATGTAGAGGCAAGGTCCTAGCTACGATGAGATTGCGCACACAAGATGTACGAGTTCAGACCCTTCGCGGTGGAAGTAACAACCCTACGTCTCGGTGCCCGGAGGCTCTGTCGATTGGATTATGCGTGAAGTTACAGGGGGTGCGAACCCTTATGCCAGAGGAGGGGGTGGCTTATATAGAGTGCGCCAGGACCCCAGCCATCCCACGTTACCCCAGGTTCAATGTACGTAAAGGTGACGCGTTACTGGTAATGCCAGTAATTAAGTCATATAACTGATCATAAATGTTGCGGAGTGAATGCCTGAACGTTGCTTATTCGGGGTGACTTTAGACCTTCTACACTCCGAGTGGTTCTTGTACGGTCGAGTGATGATATACCAGTCGAATGGAATTGGGATATCCGAGTGGAGACGTTGGTCGAGTGTTCATGTATTGAGGTGATTCCAGTCAGTAGAATCTGCTGTCCTTTGATTATCTTTGACTGCAGGGCAGCATCCTTGGGAGGGGTGCCTAGATCAGCTCTATTGCCCTACCCTAGGTACACGCCATCATCATTAGCCCCAGAATGGTTTTTGGTTCGAGTGGAAAATGGAGTTGACAATGGTTCTGACCCAACCTTTATGTTGCAGAAGCATATGACTGGATTGGTGAACCATGCAACAGCTCCGACTTTGTTTTCAGTCGCCTTGAGCCATTCAAAAGTTGTCGAGTGAAGTTTCTGCTGATGAGTTTCGACTGCTTGTGTTGCATAAAATCTTTGGTATGATTGACTGCTCTGCCATTTTCGGATCTGGCGGGATTCGAAATTTGGGGAGGTGCGCGGGGCTGAGAGGGCCATGGTTATCGGAGCAGATTAGGCAGGGGCATGATAACCCACAAGTATAGGGGATCGCAACAGTTTTCGATAAGTAAGAGTGTCGAACCCAACAAGGAGCTAAAGGTAGAACAAATATTCCCTCAAGTTCTATCGACCACCGATACAACTCTACGCACGCATGACGTTCGCTTTACCTAGAACAAGTATGAAACTAGAAGTACTTTGTAGGTGTTGTTGGATAGGTTTGCAAGATAATAAAGAGCGCGTAAATAAAAAGTAGGGGTTGTTTAGATAAGGACACAACTAAGTTAGTTTTAGTAAAAAGGTTTTTGTTACGAGAAAGTTATTTGTCCCTAGGCAAACGATAACTAGACCGGTAATCATTATTGCAATTTTATTTGAGGGAGAGGCATAAGCTAACATACTTTCTCTACTTGGATCATATGCACTTATGATTGGAACTCTAGCAAGCATCCGCAACTACTAAAGATCATTAAGGTAAAACCCAACCATAGCATTAAAGCATCAAGTCCTCTTTATCCCATACGCAAACAACCTACTTACTCGGGTATGTGCTTCTGTCACTCACGCCACCCACCATAAGCAAATCATGAACATATTGCAAACCCTACAATGGGAATCCCTCACACTTGCGCGACACGGAGAGCACCATAGGACAACACCAATAATAAAGCATGCAACTCAAACCAATCATGATCATCAAATAACCCATAGGACAGAACGGATCTACTCAAACATCATAGGATAGCCATACATCATTGGAAAATAATATATAGCGTTGAGCACCATGTTTAAGTATAGATTACAGCGGGTAAGAGAGAGGTTACACCGCTGCATAGAGGGGGGAAGAGTTGGTGATGATGGCGGTGAAGTTGTTGGTGAAGATTGTGGTGATGATGATGGCCCCCGGTGGCACTCCAGTGCCACCGGAAGCGAGGGGGGAGAGCCCCTTCCTTCTTCTTCTTCCTTGACCTCCTTCCTAGATGGGAGAAGGGTTTCCCCTCTGGTTCTTGGTCTCCATGGCATGGGAGGGGCGAGATCCCCTCCGAGATTGGATCTGTCTCTCTGTCTCTCTCTGTTTCTGTGCTCTGTTCTTCTGCCCTTTCACCGTTTCGTATATACATGGAGATCCGTAACTCCGATTGGACTGAAATCTTCGCCGTGATTGTTCCCCCAAAATTAGCTTTCTTGCGGCCGAAGAAGGGCATCAACCACCTTACAGGGAGCCCACGAGGGTCAGGGGCGCTGAGGGAGTCCTGGATTAGGGGGTGTTCGGGTAGCCGGACTATACCTTCAGCCGGATTCCAAGAATATGAAGATACAAGATTGAAGACTTCGTCCCGTGTCCGGATGGGACTTTCCTTGGCATGGAAGGAAAGCTTGGCGATACGGATATTCAAGATCTCCTACCATTGTAACCGACTTTGTGTAACCCTAACCCTCTCCGGTGTCTATATAAACCGGAGGGTTTTAGTCCGTAGGACAACTTCATCATACAACAACCATACCATAGGCTAGCTTTTAGGGTTTAGCCTCCTTGATCTCGTGGTAGATCTACTCTTGTACTACCCATATCATCAATATTAATCAAGCAGGACGTAGGGTTTTACCTCCATCAAGAGGGCCCGAACCTGGGTAAAACATCGTGTTCCTTGCCTCCTGTTACCATCCGGCCTAGACGCACAGTTCGGGACTCCCTAACCGAGATCCGCCAGTTTTGACACCGACATTGGTGCTTTCATTGAGAGTTCCTCTGTGTCGTCGCTTTTAGGCCCGATGGCTCCTTCGATCATCAACAACGATGCAGTCCAGGGTGAGACTTTTCTCCCCGGATAGATCTTCGTCTTCAGCGGCTTCGCACTGCGGGCCAAGTCACTTGGCCACCTTGAGCAGATCGAAAGCTACGCCCCTGGCCATCAGGTCAGGTTTGGAAGCCTAAACTACACGGCTGACATCCGCGGGGACTTGATCTTTGACGGATTCGAGCCACAGCCAAGCGCGTCGCACTGTCTCGATGGGCATGATATAGCTCTGCCGCCGAACAGTGCCTTGGAGGCCGCACACGCATCGGTTCCGACCATTGATTCGGAGCCTACTGCGCCGATCGAGGATCAGCGGTTGGACGCTGCCTCAGGGGCTGCGATCTCAGAGGTGATCGAGCCGAACTCCAGCCCCGCACTCCGCATGGCCCGTGACTCCGAGGAGCCGGATTCCTTTCCGAACTCCGAGCCCTCCGCGCCCCTGCCGATCGAATCCGATTGGGCACCAATAATGGAGTTCACTGCCGCAGACATCTTTCAGCACTCGCCCTTCGGCGACATCCTGAATTCACTAAAGTCTCTCTCTTTATCAGGAGAGCCCTAGCCGGACTACGGTCAACAAGGATTGGATTCGGATGATGAAGAAATTCAAAACCCACCCACCACCCACTTCATAGCCACTGTCGACGACTTAACCGACATGCTCGACTTCGACTCCGAAGACATCGACGGTATGGACGACGATGCAGGAGACAACCAAGAACCAACGCCTATAGGGCATTGGACAGCCACCTCATCTCACGATGTGTACACGGTGGATACCTCTAAAGGAAGCAACAACGAGGAAAATGGGGATGGAAAGAGGGATCGATCTCTCGAAAAACAATCAAAGCATCAGCGTAAATGCCGACCCAAGCCCCGCCTCAATAAAGACCCAGCCATAGAGCAGGGTGAGCCGGTAGACGACGAGCATGCCTTAGAGCAACCGTCCCAACAGGACAACCCGGATAGAGAAACCGAACATCCCTCCCTCGGCAAAAATGGCATTCCGGACAACCCTACACCGGACAAGCCCACGAAGCAGAAGAACCTCCACAAACAGCTCGTTGCAACCGCACGCAGCCTGAAAAAGCAGAAGCGGAAGCTAAAAAATGCGGAAGATGCACTCGGGATCATATGGAGTAAAGTAATCAATACCGCAGACAAATACGGCGACAGTCGCCGCACTAAAAGCTATCCAAAGAGAAAGCTACTGCCTGAATTCGACGAGGAGGCCTTAGAGCCCTCGCATTCCAAAAGTGAGAAAGCCACACAGTCGGATAGACGACCCCATGGCCAGCATAAAGCGGCAAGCAGCACCGCACTTAAGCCGGCATGCGACCCACTTAAGGATTCGCATCATGGCCCAGCCAGGTCCATTTACGGGCCAAGAAAGCAAGCTCTCGTAAGCAATGCAATAAAGCATTATCAGAATCCGGCACACCCAAATACAGGGGTGCCGCTCACCCCCTATGTTTCACCGATGAGGTTCTAGATTATGAATTTCCAGCGGGATTCAAACCCGTAAACATAGAGGCATATGATGGAACAACAGACCCTGGAGTCTGGATCGAGGATTATATCCTCCACATACACATGGCTAGAGGAGATGATCTCCACGCCATAAAATACTTACCCCTCAAGCTTAAAGGGCCAGCCCGGCATTGGCTCAAAAGCCTTCCTGAAAACACAATCAGAAGTTGGGAAGAGCTTGAGGACGCTTTCCGAGCAAATTTTCAAGGGACCTATGTCCGCCCTCCGGATGCAGACGATCTTAGTCACATAACTCAACAGCCCGGAGAGTCAGCTCGGCAATTCTGGAATAGATTTCTTTCTAAAAAGAATCAGATAGTCGACTGTCCGGACGCTGAAGCCTTAGCGGCTTTCAGGCATAATGTCCGAGACAAATGGCTCGCCAGACACCTCGGCCAAGAAAAGCCAAGAACAATGGCCGCACTAACAAGCCTCATGACCCGCTTTTGCGCAGGAGAGGACAGCTGTTGGCAAGATGCAGCACCAGTGACCCAAGTACATCCGAAACTAGGGATGGAAACGGAAAACCGCGACGCAATAAGGACCGTCGCCGGACTAAGGAAAAAAGTCCGAAGAGCACGACAGTCAACGCCGGATTCAAAAGCTCACGACAGAATCAGAAAAAGTCGCCCCTCCAAGATAACAGGGACGATCTATCCAACCTAAACAAAATCTTGGATAGGATATGTCAAATACACAGCACTCCCGGAAAGCCTGCTAACCATACCCACAGAGATTGTTGGGTTTTCAAACAATCCGGCAAACTCAACGCCGAACACAAGGGGCTCGACACACCAAGCGAAGACAAGGACGAACCCCAAAAGCAGAGTACCAGGAAACAAAAGAATTTCCCACAAGAAGTAAAAATAGTAAACTTACTCCACATAACAAAACGTGCGGCGCCCATAAAGGTACGCGCCCCACGGTCTATCCCAAAGGAATCCCACCACTGGTTGTCAAAACCAATCATCTTCGATCATCTGGATTATTCTAGAAGTGTCAGGAACCCAGGCTGGACTGCCCTGGTACTCGATCCAATAATTGGCGGACTCTAGTTTTCAAATGTCCTTATGGACGGTGGCAGCAGACTCAACCTGATATATCAGGACTCAATCCGCCACATGGGGATCGACCCAAAAAGAATTCGCCACAGCAAAACCTCCTTTCAAGGAGTAACGCCAGGTCCGGACACCCATTGCATGGGTTTTCTCCGGCTCGAGGTTATTTTCGGCTCTGCCGATAACTTCCGTCGTGAAAAGCTGACTTTCCACATCGTCCCATTCTCAAGTCGCTATCAAGCACTACTGGGACGCGAAGCTTTCGCCCGCTTTAACGCAATACCGCATTATGCATCTCTTATGCTTAAGATGTCTGGTCCACGCGGCATCATCTCCTTAAAGGGGAAGCAGTGAGAACACCTCCCCTAAGTGGAGGATTGTGCGGCCGCTTTAACAGCCCCGCAATACAATGGCTTCACCAGCCAGAACATCGGAACAGGTCATTAAGACCACGGACCCGGATAGACGAGTCCGGCACAAAAGTATCATTGATAAAGGCTTAGTGGCCATATACCCCTGCACTAGGGGCTTCACACGTATAAAATAAGAGACAATAAAGCTCAATTTTTCATATTTTACTTTACACTTTGTTCATTTCATATAACTTTTGTTCGGCACGCCCTTTTTTCAACTTAGTTGCTCTCTTTTTACAGATGAACGTCGTGTTGCGCCCGTACAGGATATGGCACAACGGAGACACAGGCGCAGACGTGCAGTAGGGACCCGTTCCAAGGATTCTTTTCAGATTAAGACCCCGCGTAAACCTTTTTTTACCGTCTCTTGTTGATACACATCCCCTGGTTCTATGACCAAGGAGGAGGCTGGCATATTGGCATGTGGCCACGTCAGAATTCTTGCGCGTACCTGGACACTAGGGGCTTATACCTCAGAGCGTTACCTCGCCCGCTCTCATAAAGACCGAATACCTTAGGGAGTGTTCGGCGTCGCGAGTTTGGCCTTATATGCATCAGCTCCGAGTCATGATTTTGAACAAATGTTGGGTTGCCCGGTGTTGGAAATATGCCCTAGAGGCAATAATAAAATGATTATTATATTTCCTTGTTCATGATAATTGTCTATTATTCATGCTATAATTGTATTATCCGGAAATCGTAATACATGTGTGAATACATAGACCACAATGTGTCCCTAGTGAGCCTCTAGTTGACTAGCTCGTTGATCAACAAATAGTCATGGTTTCCTGGCTATGGACATGGGGATGTCATTGATAACGGGATCACATCATTAGGAGAATGATGTGATGGACAAGACCCAAACCTAAGCATAGCACAAAGATCGTGTAGTTCGTTTGTTGTAGCTTTTCTGGATGTCAAGTATCATTTCCTTAGACCATGAGATTGTGCAACTCCCGGATACCGTAGGAGTGCCTTGGGTGTGCCAAACGTCACAACGTAACTGGGTGACTATAAAGGTACATTACAGGTATCTCCGAAAGTGTCTGTTGGGTTGGCACGAATCGAGACTGGGATTTGTCACTCCGTATGACGGAGAGGTATCTCTGGGCCCACTCGGTAATGCATCATCATAATGAGCTCAATGTGATCAAGTGGTTGATCACGGGATCATGCATTACGGTACGAGTAAAGTGACTTGCCGGTAACGAGACTGAACAAGGTATTGGGATACCGACGATCGAGTCTCGGGCAAGTAACGTACCGATTGACAAAGGGAATTGAGTACGGGATTGATTAGGTCCTCGACATCGTGGTTCATCCGATGAGATCATCGAGGAGCATGTGGGAGCCAACATGGGTATCCAGATCCCGCTGTTGGTTATTGACCAGAGAGTCGTCTCGGTCATGTCTGCTTGTCTCCCGAACCCGTAGGGTCTACACACTTAAGGTTCGGTGACGCTAGGGTTGTATAGATATGAGTATGCAGTAATCCGAAAGTTGTTCGGAGTCCCGGATGAGATCCTGGACGTCACGAGGAATTATGGAATTGTCCGGAGGTGAAGAATTATATATAGGAAGTGTAGTTTCGGCCATCGGGAAAGTTTCGGGGTCACTGGTATTGTACCGGGACCACCGGATGGGTCCCGGGGGTCCACTGGGTGGGGCCACCCATCCCGGAGGGCCCCATGGGCTGAAGTGGGGAGGGGAACCAGCCATAGTGGGCTGGTGCGCCCCCCCTTGGGCCCCCCATGCGCCTAGGGTTGGGAACCCTAGGGGAGGGGGCGCCTCCACTTGCCTTGGGGGTACTCCACCCCTTGGCCGCCGCCCCCCTAGGAGATCCCATCTCCTAGGGCCGGCGCACCCCCCTAGGGGGCCTATATAAAGGGGGGGAGGGAGGGAAGCCGTACCTCAAGCCTTGGCGCCTCCCTCTCCCCTGCTACACCTCTCCCTCTCGCAGAAGCTCGGCGAAGCCCTGCTGCGATCACTGCTGCATCCACCACCACGCCGTCGTGCTGCTGGATCTTCATCAACCTCTCCTTCCCCCTTGCTGGATCAAGAAGGAGGAGACGTCATCCGCTCCGTACGTGTGTTGAACGCGGAGGTGCCGTCCGTTCGGCACTTGGTCATCGGTGATTTGGATCACGGCGAGTACGACTCCATCATCCCCGTTCTCTTGAACGCTTCCGCTCGCGATCTACAAGGGTATGTAGATGCACTCTCCTCTCGTTGCTAGTTGACTCCATAGATTGATCTTGGTGAAACGTAGGAATTTTTTTGTTTTCTGCAACGTTCCCCAACAGTGGCATCATGAGCTAGGTCTATGCGTAGTTACTATGCACGAGTAGAACACAAAGTAGTTGTGGGCGTCGATATTGTCAATTTGCTTGCCGTTACTAGTCTTATCTTGATTCGGCGGCATTGTGGGATGAAGCGGCCCGGACCAACCTTACACGTACGCTTACGTGAGACCGGTTCCACCGACTGACATGCACTAGTTGCATAAGGTGGCTGGCGGGTGTCTGTCTCTCCCACTTTAGTCGGATCGGATTCGATGAACAGGGCCTTATGAAGGGTAAATAGAAATTGGCAATTCACGTTGTGGTTTTGGCGTAGGTAAGAAACGTTCTTGCTAGAAACCTATAGCAGCCACGTAAAAACTTGCAACAACAATTAGAGGACGTCTAACTTGTTTTTGCAGCAAGTGTTTTGTGATGTGATATGGCCAAAGGTTGTGATGAATGATGAATGATATATGTGATGTATGAGATTGATCATGTTCTTGTAATAGGAATCACGACTTGCATGTCGATGAGTATGACAACCGGCAGGAGCCATAGGAGTTGTCTTTATTTATTTATGACCTGCGTGTCAACATAAACGTCATGTAATTACTTTACTTTATTGCTAAAGCGTTAGCCATAGTAGTAGAAGTAATAGATGACGAGACAACTTCAAGAAGACACGATGATGGAGATCATGATGATGGAGATCATGGTGTCATGCTGGTGACAAGATGATCTTGGAGCCCCAAGATGGAGATCAAAGGATCTATATGATATTGCCCATATCATGTCACTATTATTTGATTGCATGTGATGTTTATCATGTTTTTGCATCTTGTTTACTTAGAACGACGGTAGTAAATAAGATGATCCCTCATAATAATTTCAAGAAAGTGTTCCCCCTAACTATGCGCCGTTGCGACAGTTTCGTTGTTTCGAAGCACCACGTGATGATCGGGTGTGATAGATTCCAACGTTCACATACAACGGGTGTAAGACAGATTTACACACGCAATACACTTAGGTTGACTTGACGAGCCTAGCATGTACAGACATGGCCTCGGAACACAGAAGACCGAAAGGTCGAGCATGAGTCGTATAGAAGATACGATCAACATGAAGATGTTCACCGATGTTGACTAGTCCGTCTCACGTGATGATCGGACACGGCCTAGTCAACTCGGATCATGTTATACTTAGATGACTGGAGGGATGTCTATCTAAGTGGGAGTTCATTGAATAATTTGATTAGATGAACTTAATTATCATGAACTTAGTCTAAAATCTTTACAATATGTCTTGTAGATCAAATGGCCAACGTTGTCCTCAACTTCAACGCGTTCCTAGAGAAAACCAAGCTGAAAGACGATGGCAACAACTATACGGACTGGGTCCGGAACCTGAGGATCATCCTCATAGCTGCCAAGAAAGATTATGTCCTAGAAGCACCGCTAGGTGACGCACCCGTCCCACAGAACCAAGACGTTATGAACGCTTGGCAGACACGTGCTGATGATTACTCCCTCGTTCAGTGCGGCATGCTTTACAGCTTAGAACCGGGGCTCCAAAAGCGTTTTGAGCGACACGGAGCATATGAGATGTTCGAAGAGCTGAAAATGGTTTTCCAAGCTCATGCCCGGGTCGAGAGATATGAAGTCTCCGACAAGTTCTTCAGCTGTAAGATGGAGGAAAATAGTTCTGTCAGTGAGCACATACTCAAAATGTCTGGGTTGCATAACCGCTTGACTCAGCTGGGAGTTAATCTCCCGGATGACGCGGTCATTGACAGAATCCTTCAGTCGCTTCCACCAAGCTACAAGAGCTTTGTGATGAACTTCAATATGCAGGGGATGGAAAAGACCATTCCTGAAGTATTTGCAATGCTGAAATCAGCAGAGGTAGAAGTCAAAAAGGAACATCAAGTGTTGATGGTGAATAAAACCACTAAGTTCAAGAAAGGCAAGGGTAAGAAGAACTTCAAGAAGGACGGCAAGGGAGTTGCCGCGCCCGGTAAGCAAGCTGCCGGGAAGAAGCCAAAGAATGGACCCAAGCCCGAGACTGAGTGCTTTTATTGCAAGGGAAGTGGTCACTGGAAGCGGAACTGCCCCAAATACTTAGCGGACAAGAAGGCCGGCATCACAAAAGGTATATGTGATATACATGTAATTGATGTGTACCTTACCAGTACTCGTAGTAGCTCCTGGGTATTTGATACCGGTGCGGTTGCTCACATTTGTAACTCAAAGCAGGAGCTGCGGAATAAGCGGAGACTGGCGAAGGACGAGGTGACGATGCGCGTCGGGAATGGTTCCAAGGTCGATGTGATCGCCGTCGGCACGCTACCTCTACATTTACCTACGGGATTAGTTTTAAACCTCAATAATTGTTATTTAGTGCCAGCTTTGAGCATGAACATTGTATCAGGATCTCGTTTAATACGAGATGGCTACTCATTTAAATCCGAGAATAATGGTTGTTCTATTTATATGAGAGATATGTTTTATGGTCATGCTCCGATGGTGAATGGTTTATTCTTAATGAATCTCGAGCGTAATGCTACACATATTCATAGTGTGAATACCAAAAGATGTAAGGTTGATAATGATAGTCCCACATACTTGTGGCACTGCCGCCTTGGTCACATAGGTGTCAAACGCATGAAGAAGCTCCATGCAGATGGACTTTTAGAGTCTCTTGATTACGAATCATTTGACACGTGCGAACCATGCCTCATGGGTAAAATGACCAAGACTCCGTTCTCAGGAACAATGGAGCGAGCAACCAACTTATTGGAAATCATACATACTGATGTGTGCGGTCCAATGAGTGTTGAGGCTCGCGGTGGCTATCGTTATGTTCTCACCCTCACTGATGACTTGAGTAGATATGGGTATGTCTACTTAATGAAACACAAGTCTGAGACCTTTGAAAAGTTCAAGGAATTTCAGAGTGAGGTTGAGAATCAACGTGACAGGAAAATCAAGTTCTTGCGATCAGATCGTGGGGGAGAATACTTGAGTCACGAATTTGGCACACACTTAAGAAAATGTGGAATAGTTTCACAACTCACGCCGCCTGGAACACCTCAGCGTAATGGTGTGTCCGAACGTCGTAATCGCACTCTATTAGATATGGTGCGATCTATGATGTCTCTTACCGATTTACCGCTATCATTTTGGGGCTATGCTTTAGAGACTGCCGCATTCACTTTAAATAGGGCTCCGTCGAAATCCGTTGAGACGACACCGTATGAATTATGGTTTGGGAAGAAACCTAAGCTGTCGTTTCTAAAAGTTTGGGGATGCGATGCTTATGTCAAGAAACTTCAACCTGAAAAGCTCGAACTCAAGTCGGAAAAATGCGTCTTCATAGGATACCCTAAAGAAATTGTTGGGTATACCTTCTACCTCAGATCCGAAGGCAAGATCTTTGTTGCCAAGAATGGGTCCTTTCTAGAGAAGGAGTTTCTCTCGAAAGAAATAAGTGGGAGGAAGGTAGAACTTGATGAAGTATTACCTCTTGAACCGGTAAGTGGCGCAGCTCAAGAAAATGTTCCTGAGGTGCCTGCACCGACTAGAGAGGAAGTTCATGATGATGGTCATGAAACTTCAGATCAAGTTGCTACTGAACTTCGTAGGTCCACAAGGACACGTTCCGCACCAGAGTGGTACGGCAACCCTGTCTTGGAAATCATGTTGTTAGACAACGGTGAACCTTCGAACTATGAAGAAGCGATGGCGGGCCCGGATTCCGACAAATGGCTGGAAGCCATGAAATCCGAGATAGGATCCATGTATGAAAACGAAGTATGGACTTTGACTGACTTGCCCGTTGATCGGCGAGCCACAGAAAATTAATGGATCTTTAAGAAGAAGACATACGCGGATGGTAATGTGACCATCTATAAAGCTCGGCTTGTCGCTAAGGGTTATCGACAAGTTCAAGGGGTTGACTACGATGAGACTTTCTCACCCGTAGCGAAGCTGAAGTCCGTCCGAATCATGTTAGCAATTGCCGCATTCTATGATTATGAGATATGGCAAATGGACGTCAAAACGGCATTCCTTAATGGTTTCCTTAAGGAGGAATTGTATATGATGCAGCCGGAAGGTTTTGTCGATCCTAAGAATGCTGACAAGGTGTGCAAGCTCCAACGCTCGATTTATGGGCTAGTGCAAGCATCTCGAAGTTGGAACATTCACTTTGATGAGATGATCAAAGCCTTTGGGTTTATGCAGACTTATGGAGAAGCCTGCATTTACAAGAAAGTGAGTGGGAGCTCTGTAGAATTTCTCATATTGTATGTGGATGACATACTGTTGATGGGAAATGATATAGAATTCTTGGAAAGCATAAAGGCCTATTTGAACAAGTGTTTTCCAATGAAGGACCTTGGAGAAGCTACTTATATATTAGGCATCAAGATCTATAGAGATAGATCGAGACGCCTCATTGGTCTTTCACAGAGTATGTACCTTGACAAGATTTTGAAGAAGTTCAAAATGGATCAGTCAAAGAAAGGGTTCTTGCCTGTATTGCAAGGTACGAGATTGAGCTTGGCTCAATGCCCGACCACGGCAGAAGATAGAGAAAAGATGAGTGTCGTCCCCTATGCCTCGGCCATAGGGTCTATCATGTATGCTATGATGTGTACCAGACCTGATGTAAACCTTGCCGTGAGTTTGGTAGGAAGGTACCAAAGTAATCCCAGCACGGAACACTGGACAACGGTCAAAAATGTTTCTCGTTTATGGAGGTGATGAGAGCTCGTCGTAAAGGGTTACGTCGATGCTAGCTTCGACACAGATCTGGATGACTCTAAGTCACAAACCGGATACGTGTATATTTTGAATGGTGGCGCAGTAAGCTGGTGTAGTTGCAAGCAAAGCGTTGTGGCGGGATCTACATGTGAAGCGGAGTACATGGCAGCCTCGGAGGCAGCACACGAAGCAGTCTCGGTGAAGGAGTTCATTACCGACCTAGGAGTCATACCCAATGTGTCGGGCCCGATGACTGTCTTCTGTGACAACACTGGAGCTATTGCCCTTGCCAAGGAAACCAGGTTTCACAGGAAGACCGGGCATATCAAGCGTTGCTTCAACTCCATTCGTGAAAGTGTTCAAAATGGAGACATAGAGATTTGTAAAGTACACACGGACCTGAATGTAGCAGATCCGTTTATTAAACCTCTCCCTAGAGCAAAACATGATCAACACCAGAATTCCATGGGTGTTCGATTCATCACAATGTAACTAGATGATTGACTCTAGTGCAAGTGGGAGACTGTTGGAAATATGCCCTAGAGGCAATACTAAAATGATTATTATATTTCCTTGTTCATGATAATTGTCTATTATTCATGCTATAATTGTATTATCCGGAAATCGTAATACATGTGTGAATACATAGACCACAGTGTGTCCCTAGTGAGCCTCTAGTTGACTAGCTCGTTGATCAACAAATAGTCATGGTTTCCTAGCTATGGACATGGGGATGTCATTGATAACGGGATCACATCATTAGGAGAATGATGTGATGGACAAGACCCAAACCTAAGCATAGCACAAAGATCATGTAGTTCATTTGCTGTAGCTTTTCTGGATGTCAAGTATCATTTCCTTAGACCATGAGATTGTGCAACTCCCGGATACCGTAGGAGTACCTTGGGTGTGCCAAACGTCACAATGTAACTAGGTGACTATAAAGGTACATTACAGGTATCTCCAAAAGTGTCTGTTGGGTTGGCACGAATCGAGACTGGGATTTGTCACTCCGTATGATGGAGAGGTATCTCTGGGCCCACTCGGTAATGCATCATCATAATGAGCTCAATGTGATCAAGTGGTTGATCACAGGATCATGCATTACGACACGAGTAAAGTGACTTGCTGGTAACGAGACTGAACAAGGTATTGGGATACCGACGATAGGGTCTCGGGCAAGTAATGTACTGATTGACAAAGGGAATTGAGTACGGGATTAATTAGGTCCTCGACATCGTGGTTCATCCGATGAGATCATCGAGGAGCATGTGGGAGCCAACATGGGTATCCAGATCCCGCTGTTGGTTATTGACCAGAGAGTCGTCTCGGTCATGTCTGCTTGTCTCCCAAACCCGTAGGGTCTACACACTTAAGGTTCGGTGACGCTAGGGTTGTATAGATATGAGTATGCAGTAATCCGAAAGTTGTTCGGAGTCCCGGATGAGATCTTGGACGTCACGAGGAGTTCCGGAATTGTCCGTAGGTGAAGAATTATATATAGGAAGTGTAGTTTCGGCCATCAGGAAAGGTTCGGGGTCACCGGTATTGTAACGGGACCACCGGATGGGTCCCGGGGGTCCACCGGGTGGCCACCCATCCCGGAGGGCCCCATGGGCTGAAGTGGGGAGGGGAACCAGCCCATAGTGGGCTGGTGCACCCCCCCCTTGGGCCCCCCATGCACCTAGGGTTGGGAACCCTAGGGGAGGGGGCGCCTCCACTTGCCTTGGGGGTACTCCACCCCTTGGCCGCCGCCCCCTAGGAGATCCCATCTCTTAGGGCCGGCTCACCCCCCTAGGGGGCCTATATAAAGGGGGGAGGGAGGGCAGCCGTTCCTCAAGCCTTGGCGCCTCCCTCTCCCCAACTACACCTCTCCCTCTCGCAGAAGCTCGGCGAAGCCCTGCTGCGATCACTGCTGCATCCACCACCACGCCGTCGTGCTGCTGGATCTTCATCAACCTCTCCTCCCCCCTTGCTGGATCAAGAAGGAGGAGACGTCATCCGCTCCGTACGTGTGTTGAACGCGGAGGTGCCGTCCGTTCGGCACTTGGTCATCGGTGATTTGGATCACGACGAGTTCGACTCCATCATCCCCGTTCTCTTGAACGCTTCCGCTCGCGATCTACAAGGGTATGTAGATGCACTCTTCTCTCATTGCTAGTTGACTCCATAGATTGATCTTGGTGAAATATAGGAATTTTTTTTGTTTTCTGCAACATTCCCCAACAGGACCCTATGCCAAGGCATCAGAGAGGCGGTCACGAGGGGGGGCCCTAGGGCGCGCCCCCTGCCTCGTGGGCCCCTCAGAGCTCCACCGATGTACTCCTTCCTCCTATATATACCTACGTACCCCCAAACGATCAGACGGGGAGCCAAAAACCTAATTCCACCGTCGAAACTTTCTGTATCCACGAGATCCCATCTTGGGGCCTGTTCCGAAGCTCCGCCGGAGAGGGCCGTCATCACGGAGGGCTTCTACATCATCATAGCCCCTCCGATGAAGTGTGAGTAGTTTATCTCAGACCTTCGGGTCCATAGTTAGTAGCTAGATGGCTTCTTCTCTCTTTTTGGATCTCAATACAAAGTTCTCCCCCTCTCTTGTGGAGATCTATTCGATGTAATCTTCTTTTTGCGGTGTGTTTGTTGAGGCCGATGAATCGTGGGTTTATGATCAAGTCTATCTATGAATAATATTTGAATCTTCTCTGAATTCTTTTATGTATGATTGGTTATCTTTGCAAGTCTCTTCGAATTATCCATTTGGTTTGGCCAACTAGATTGGTAGTTCTTGCCATGGGAGAAGTGCTTAGCTTTGGGTTCGATCTTGCGGTGTCCTTTCCCAGTGACAGAAGGGGCAGCAAGGCACGCATTGCATCGTTGCCATCGAGGATAACAAGATGGGGTTTATTTCATATTGCATGAATTTATCTCTCTACATCATGTCATCTTGCTTAAGGTGTTACTCTATTTTTAACTTAATACTCTAGATGCATGCTGGATAGCGGTCGATGAGTGGAGTAGTAGTAGTAGATGCAGAATCGTTTTGGTCTACTTATCACGGACGTGATGCCTATATACATGATCATGCCTAGATATTCTCATAACTATGCTCAATTCTGTCAATTGCTCAACAGTAATTTGTTCACCCACCGTAGAATACTTATGCTCTTGAGAGAAGCCACTAGTGAAACATATGGCCCCCGGGTCTATTCTCATCATATCAATGTCCATCACTTTAATCTTGCTTTGCTTTTTACTTTGCCTTTACTTTTCACTTTGCATCTTTATATCAAAAATACCAAAAATATTATATCTATCAGATCTCACTCTCGTAAGTGACTGTGAAGGGATTGACAACCCCTAATCACGTTGGTTGCGAGTAGCTATCGTTTTGTGCAGGTACGAGGGACTTGAGCGTGGCCTCCTACTGGATTGATACCTTGGTTCTCAAAAACTGAGGGAAATACTTACGCTACTCTGCTGCATCATCCCTTCCTCTTCGGGGAAATCCAACGCGAGCTCAAGAGGTAGCAGGGGGTATCCTTTGGCCGGACTATATCCTTTGGCCGGACTGTCGGACTATGAAGATACAAGATTGACGACTTCGTCCCATGTCCGGATGGGACTCTCCTTGGCGTGGAAGGCAAGCTTGGCAATACAGATATGTAGATCTCCTTCCTTGTAACCGACTCTGTGTAACCCTAGCCCCCCTCCGGTGTCTATATAAACTAGAGGGTTTAGTCCGTAGAACAACAACAATCATACCATAGGCTAGCTTCTAGGGTTTAGCCTCTCTGATCTCGTGGTAGATCAACTCTTGTAATACTCATATCATCAAGAACAATCAAGCAGGACGTAGGGTTTTACCTCCATCAAGAGGGCCCGAACCTGGGTAAACATCGTGTCCCCTGCCTCCTGTTACCATCCGCCTTAGACGCACAGTTCGGGACCCCCTACCCGAGATCCGCCGGTTTTGACACCGACAGCCATCGTTGATGATCACGAACTGGTTTAGCATCTTCTTCCAAATTAATTTTATGTTGACATAGAGTGGGACTAATGCCCTTAAGATCATCAAGAGTATACCAATAGCAGCACGATGCTTCTTCAGAGTTTTCAGTAATCTCTCTTCCTCATGCTCTAAAAGGTTAGCACTAATAATAACAGGATATATCCTTTTCTCATCAAGATAAGCATATTTAAGAGTATTAGGTAATGGTTTAAGCTCAAACACGGGATCACCCTTGGGTGGAGGAGGATCCCCTAGGATTTCAAGAGGTAAATTATTTTTCAGAATAGGTTCCTATTTAAAGAATACTTCATCTATTTCCCTTCTTCCATTCATAAACATATCATTCTCACGGTCTAGCAAATATTGTTCTAAAGGATCACTAGGAGGTATGACAATAGAAGCAAGACCAATAATTTCATCCGTACTAGGTAATTCTTCTTCACGGTGTTGTCTACTAAATTTAGAGAAATTAAATTCATGACTCATATCATCTAAACCAATAGTAACAACCTCCCTTTTGCAATCTATGGTAGCATTAATAGTGTTCAAGAAGGGTCTACCAAATATAATGGGACAAAAGCTATCTTGTGGGGAACCAAGAACAAGAAAATCAACAGGATATTTAGTATTCCCACACAAGACTTTAGCATCTCTAACAATTCCCATTGGTGAAATAGTATCTCTATTGGCAAGTTTAATTGTGACATCAATATCTTCTAACTCAAGAGGTGCAATATCATGCATAATTTCTCTATATAGGCTAATAGGTACTGCACTAGCACTAGCACCCATATCACATAAGCCATGATAACAATGATCTCCTATTTTAACAGAAATAACAGGCATGCCTACCACAGGTCTAGGTTTATCTTTAGCACAAGGTTTAGCAATTCTAGCAGTTTCATCACAGAAATAAATAACATGCCCATCAATATTATCAGCCAAGAGATCTTTAACAATAGCAATATCAGGTTCAACTTTAATTTTCTCAGAAGGTGTATGTTTTAATATTGCTTTTACGAACCACAGTTGAAGCTTTAGCATGATCCTTTATACTAAAAGGAAAAGGTGGTTTCTCAACATAAGAAGTAGGAACGATAGAATCATTATAAGTGACAATCTTTTCTTCAACTTTAATAGGTGCAGCTACTTTTACTTCTATGGGAGGATGATATTTAAACCACTTCTCCTTGGGGAGATCAACATAAGTAGCAAAAGATTCACAGAAAGAAGCTATTATCTCAGAGTCAAGTCCATATTTAGTGCTAAATTTACGGAAAACATTGGTATCCATAAAAGATTTAACACAATCAAACCTAGGTGTCATACCTGACTCCTTACCTTTGTCGAGGTCCCAATCTTCATAGTTGCATTTAATTCTTTCCAATAAATCCCATTTGAATTCAATAGTCTTCATCATAAAAGGGCCAGCACAAGAAGTATCAAGCATGGTGCGATTGCTATCAGAAAGCGAGCATAAATTTTTTGAATAACATTTCTCTTGAGAGCTCATGATTGGGGCATGAATATAACATTGATTTAAGCCTCCCCCAAGCTTGAGCGATGCTTTCTCCTTCGCGAGGCCAAAAATTATATATATAATTGCGATCACGATGAACAAGATGCATAGGATAAAACTTCTGCCGAAATTCCAATTTCAATCGTTTGTAATTCCAAGACCCCATATCATCACATAGCCTATACCATGTCGATGCATCTCCCTTCAAAGATAAAGGGAATACCTTCTTTTTAACAACATCTCCGGGTACACCTGCAAGCTTAAATAATCCACAAACTTCATCCACATATATTAGATGCTCATCAATATGTTTTGTTCCATCTCCTAAAAAGGGATTAGCTAGCAGTTTTTCTATCATACCCGAAGGAATTTCAAAGCAGACATTTTCATTTTCAGTAGGTTCAGTAGGTTGAGGAGCAACTCTTTGCTCTACTGGTCGAGGTGAAGATACCCCGAACAAGCCCCTCAGAGGATTACTTTCCATAGTAACAAGTGACAGTAAATTTCAGCACACTATATAAATTTTTCGTTACCAAATTCCACCTACCAAAGGCGCTTCACTCCCCGACAACAGCACCAGAAAAGAATCTTGATGACCCACAAGTATAGGGGATCTATCGTAGTCCTTTCGATAAGTAAGAGTGTTGAACCCAACGAGGAGCAGAAGGAAATGATAAGCGGTTTCCAGCAAGGTATTCTCTGCAAGTACTGAAACAAGTGGTAACAGATAGTTTTGTGATAGGATAATTTGTAACGAGCAACAAGTAAAAAAAGTAAATAAAGTGCAGCAAGGTGGCCCAATCCTTTTTGTAGTAAAGGACAAGCCTGGAAAAACTCTTATATAGAGAAAAGCGCTCCCGAGGACACATGGGAATATCATCAAGCTAGTTTTCATCACGCTCATATGATTCGCGTTCGGTACTTTGATAATTTGGTATGTGGGTGGACCGGTGCTTGGGTACTGTCCTTACTTGTACAAGCATCCCACTTATGATTAACCTCTATTGCAAGCATCCGCAACTACAACAAAAATATTAAGGTAAACCTAACCATAGCATGAAACATATGGATCCAAATCGGCCCCTTACGAAGCAACACATAAACTAGGGCTTAAGCTTCTGTCACTCTAGCAACCCATCATCTACTTATTACTTCCCAATGCCTTCCTCTAGGCTCAAATAATGGTGAAGTGTCATGTAGTCGACGTTCACATAATACCACTAGAGGAGAGACAACATACATCTCATCAAAATATCGAACGAATACCAAATTCACATGACTACTAATAGCAAGACTTCTCCCATGTCCTCAGGAACAAACGTAACTACTCACAAAGCATAAACATTTTCATAATCAGAGGGGTATTAATATGCATATAGTATCTGAACATATGATCTTCCACCAAATAAACCAACTAGCATCAACTACAAGGAGTAATTAACACTACTAGCAACATACTAGCACCAATCCCGGACTTGGAGACAAGAATTGGATACAAGAGATGAACTAGGGTTTTGAGAGGAGATGGTGCTGATGAAGATGTTGATGGAGATTGCCCTCTCCTAATGAGAGGAGCGTTGATGATGACAATGTCGATGATTTCCCCCTCCGGGAGGGAAGTTTCCCCGGTAGAACAGCTCCGCCAGAGCCCTAGATTGGTTCCGCCAAGGTTCCGCCTCGTGGCGGCGGAGTTTCGTCCGAGAAGATGGCTTATGATTTTTCCCATCGAAAGACTCCATATAGCAGAAGATGGCCACCGGAGAGCCACCAGGGGCCCACGAGGGAGGGGGCGCGCCCAAGGGGGTAGGGCGCGCCCCCACCCTCGTGGGCAGGGTGTGGCCCCCCTGGTGAATCTCTTTCGATGAGTATTTTTTATATATTCTGAAAACGTCTTCCGAGAAGTTTCAGGACTTTTGTAGCTGTGCAGAATATGTCTCTAATATTTGCTCCTTTTCCAGCCAAGAATCCCAGCTGCCGGCATTCTCCCTCTTTATGTAAACCTTGTAAAATAAGAGAGAATAGGCATAAGTATTGCGACGTAATGTGTAATAACAACCCATAATGCAATAAATATCGAAATAAAAGCATGATGCAAAATGGACGTATCACCACTACTGGAATCGGTGAATTTTTTATCAGCCAGTTCTTTGTCATCTGCTAGCGCACGACAAAGAAGGTCTTTCCCATCTGCTTAGGAAAAACAGACGGGAAAGAATTGGCTGATGGCAAATGTACTCTTTGCCATCAGCCATTTCCTTACCGTCCGCTAGCTGACGACGAATATTCGTTGCTGCCAGCTAGCGAACGGCAAAGAGGTGGGTGGGTCCAATGGAGGACAGCGCTGATAACCCACAAGTATAGGGGATCACAACAATTTTCGAGGGTAGAGTATTCAACCCAATTTATTGATTCGACACAAGGGGAGCCAAAGAATATTCTCAAGTATTAGCAGCTGAGTTGTCAATTCAACCACACCTGGAAACTTAATATTTACAGCAAAGTGTTTAGTAGCAAAGTAATATGATAGTAGTGGTAACGATAGCAAAAGCAACAGTAGCAAAAGTAATGTTTTTGGTATTTTTTAGTGATGATAACAATAGCACCGGAAAAGTAAATAAGCGAAGAACAATATATGGAAAGCTCGTAGGCAATGGATCAGTGATGGAGAATGATGCCGGATGCGGTTCATCGTGTAACAGTCATAACATAGGGTGACACAAAACTAGCTCCAATTCATCAATGTAATGTAGGCATGTATTCCGAATATAGTCATATGTGCTTATGGAAAAGAACTTGCATGACATCTTTTGTCCTACCCTCCCGTGGTAGCGGGGTCCTATTGGAAACTAAGGGATATTAAGGACTCCTTTTAATAGAGTACCGGACCAAAGCATTAACACATAGTGAATACATGAATTCCTCAAACGACGGTCATCACCGGGAGTGGTCCCGATTATTGTCACTTCGGGGTTGCCAGATCATAACACATAGTAGGTGACTATAGACTTGCAAGATAGGATCAAGAACTCACATATATTCATGAAAACATAATAGGTTCAGATCTGAAATCATGGCACTCGGGCCCTAGTGACAAGCATTAAGCATAGAAAAGTCATAGCAACATCAATCTCAGAACATAGTGGATACTAGGGATCAAACCCTAACAAAATTAACTCGATTACATGATAAATCTCATCCGACCCATCACCGTCCAGCAAGCCTACAATGGAATTACTCACGCACGGCGGTGAGTATCACGAAATTGGTGATGGAGGATGGTTGATGATGACGATGGTGATGGATTCCCCTCTCTGGAGCCCCGAACGGACTCCAGATCAGTCCTCCCGAGAGAGTTTAGGGCTTGGCGGCGGCTCCGTATCGTAAAACGTGATGAATCTTTCTCCTTGATTTTTTCTCTCCAAACACGAATATATAGAGGTGGAGTTGATGCCGGAGGAGCTCCAGGGGGCCCACGATGTAGGGGGGTGCGCCCGGGGGGGGGGGGGGGGGGGGGGGGCAGGCGCGCCCCCACCCTCGTGGCTAGGGTGTGGGCCCCCTGGTCTTGATCTTTTGCCAGTATTTTTATTATTTCCAAAAATAATCTCCGTGAAGTTTCAGGTCATTCCGAGAACTTTTGTTTCTGCACATAAATAACACCATGGCAATTCTGTTGAAAACAGCGTCAGTCCGGGTTAGTTCCATTCAAATCATGCAAGTTAGAGTCCAAAACAAGGGCAAAAGTGTTTGGAAAAGTAGATACGACGGAGACGTATCAACTCCCCCAAGATTAAACCTTTGCTTGTCCTCAAGCAATTCAGTTGATAAACTGAAAGTGATAAAGAAAAACTTTTACAAACTCTGTTTGCTCTTGTTGTAAATATGTAAAGCCAGCATTCAAGTTTTCAGCAAAGATTATGAACTAACCATATTCACAATAACTCTTAGGTCTCATGTTTACTCATATCAATGGCATAATCAACTAGCGAGCAATAATAACAAATCTCGGATGACAACACTTTCTCAAAACAATCATAATATGATATAACAAGATGGTATGTCGCTAGCCCTTTCTGAGACCGCAAAACATAAATGCAGAGCACCTTTAAAGATCAAGGACTGAGTAGACATTGTAATTCATGGTAAAAGAGGTCCAGTCAAGTCATACTCAATGTAAACTAACAATAATGAATGCAAATGACAATGGTGCTCTCCAACTAGTGCTTTTTAATAAGAGGGTGATGACTCAACATAAAAGTAAATAGACAGGCCCTTCGCAGAGGGAAGCAGAGATTTGTAGAGGTGCCAGAGCTCGGTTTTGAAATAGAGGTGAATAATATTTTGAGCGGTATACTTTCATTGTCAACATAACAACCAAGAGATGGTTATATCTTCCATGCTACACACATTATAGGTGGTTCCCAAACAGAATAGTAAAGTTTATACTCCCCGTCCACCAACAAGCATCAATCCATGGCTTGCTCGAAACAACGTGTGCCTCCAACTAACAAGAGTCCCAGGGGGAGTTTTGTTTGCAATTATTTTGATTTGATTTGCATAAATCATGGGACTGGGCATCCCGGTGACCAGCCATTTTCTTGTGAGTGAGGAGCGGAGTCCCACTCCTCTTGAGAATAACCCGCCTAACATGGAAGATACGGACAACCCTAGTTGATACATGAGCTATTCTAGCACACAAAATAGAATGTTTATTTGAAGGTTTGGAGTTTGGCACATACAAATTTACTTGGAACGGTAGGTAGATACCGTATATAGGTAGGTATGGTGGACTCATATGGAAGAACTTTGGGGTTTATGGGATTGGATGCACAAGCAGTATTCCCGCTTAGTACAGGTGAAGGCTAGAAAAAGACTGGGAAGCGACCAGCTAGAGAGCAACAACAGTCATGAACATGCATTAAAATTAATCAACACCGAATGCAAGCATGAGTAGGATATAATCCACCATGAACATAAATATCGTGAAGGCTATGTTGATTTTGTTTCAACTACATGCGTGAACATGTGCCAAGTCAATTCACTTAAATCATTCAGAGGAGGATACCACCCTATCATACCACATCACAACCATTTTAATAGCATGTTGGCACGCAAGGTAAACCATTATAAGTTCCTAGCTAATTAAGCATGGCATAAGAAACTATAATCTCTAATTATCATTGCAAACATGTTTATTCATAATAGGCTGAATCAGGAACGATGAGCTAATCATATGTACAAAAACAAGAGAGGTTGAGTTCATACCAGCTTCTCCCATCTCAATCTGTCCATCATATATCGTCATAATTGCCTTTCACTTGCACGACCGAATGATGTGAATAATAATAATAGTGCACGTGCATTGGACTAAGCTGGAATCTGCGAGCATTCAATAAACAGGAGAAGACAAGGCAATATGGGCTCTTTTGTCAGATCAACAATAATGCAAATAAGAGCCACTTTAACAATTTAATCATGATATTCTCCTATCGACCCCCAAAGAAAAGAAAGGAAATAAAACTATTTACATGGGAAAGCTCCCAACAAGCAAAAAGAAGAACATGAAATGTTTTTGGGTTTTCTTTTTAATTACTACTACAGGCATAGGAATTAAAGCTAGCTAAAAGCTACAGCTAATTTTTTTGGTTTTTCTTAAGGTTTATCAAACACACAAAGAAGAAAACATAAAAAGGAAAACAAGTATGGATGATACAATGAAAAAGTATGAGCACTGACAACTAGCTATGAGTGTGTGAACATGAATGTAATGTTGGTGGGAAATTCGTACTCCCCCAAGCTTAGGCTTTTGGCCTAAGTTGGTCTATGGCCATGGCTAGCCTGGCGGATATCCAAAGTAATAGTTGGGGTCGTACTACGAAGAGGAAGACTCTGATTGCCACTGGTTGACAATCATCTCCGGATCCCACTGGTAATTAGACTGTCATGGAGGATCAACTTGTGGTTCCGACTCTGGCTCTGTGGCTGATGTAGGGTTCCGGTAGGCGTGAATAGCCTCCAATGGAACAAGGTACTTGCCTGTAGATAAATCAAACAAGGAGCAGGCAGGGTAATAGTCTCAGGATGATGTTTATCAAAGAACAATTTGTATTTGAGCTCATTTTCCCTATTCTTAACAATAAAATCATGTGCTACCATACTCTTATAATCTAAATAAACATGAGGCAAAAAAAATTCTTCCTTCTCATAATGCCTAATAGGTATGTTAAAATGTGCAGCTAGGCACGAGGCGAAGATGCCTCCAAAGACGGGGCCCTTAGTACGGTTAAGATTTAACCACTTTGCAATAATAACACCCATGCTGAATGTATCATCACGAAATAGGGCGTGGCACAAAATAACAATATCAGGGGCACTCAGGTTTCCATAGTTTCCATGCGCAATTAAACATCTACTAGCAAATATAGCAAAGTAACGCAGAACAGGAAAGTGTATGCTAGTAGTTCGTGCATTAGAAACCTTCCTCGTTTCCCCTACAATGATGGTATCAATAAACCCATCCACATCGCCGTGATGTGGTTCCTCTGTGATGCCCTCGAAAGGGATCAAACAAACCCGACAAAAATCATGAAGTGACATCTCCTTATGCTCATCATATAAATAAAACTCCACCGTAGGTGGTGAGCTCCTAGCATGGAAATGAAAGTTTTGCACAAAGATATTGGTGAGTAAGAGATACTGCTCGTGCTGGTCATGGAGAAAGGCGGTGAGGCCTGCATTCTCAGCCAATTCATAGAAATCATCATAAATCCTGGCTGCTCTCAAGAAATCATCACAAGGCCATTCACACGGCCGAACCTCCGTGATGCGAGGTAGATTATATTTGGGCCTCTTTGCTTCTTCATTTTGCTTTTTCTTCGAGCTTTGGCTCGATGAGCCCCTCAAAAATCTCTTCATCATTTTCTGAAAAATTCTGAAATTTTTAGTAACTTCAAAATAAAAGTGAACCAAACTCAACAAAATTGATAGCAACTACTCCTACAAGTGCCTAGAGCCTATATCATGCATCAAGACTACTTGGAACCATATAAATTTGACATGCAAGCTCAAGAACATGGCCACCTAGGCAGCACAAATTTGCAATGAATAAAGCACTAGAACAAAAACTAATTGGACCAATGGAGGAGTCACATACCAAGGAACAATCCCCCAAAGCAGTTTTGTGAGAGGTGCTTTGAGCAAGGAGATCGAAAATCGCAGCAAAATGAGCTAGAACTCGTGCTTGAGCTGGATAATGGTGTTTGTGGGAGGAAGAAGGATTGTGTGGGTGCAGGAATAAGTGGAGGAGGGCCACCGTGGGCCCACGAGGCAGGGGACGCGCCCAGGGGGTAGGGCACGCCCTCCACCCTCGTGGCGAGGTGGATGCCCCCCGTGTTGTGTTCTCAGTGCCAAATATTCTCAAATATTCCAAAAAAATCATATTTAAATTTCAGGGCATTTGGAGAACTTTTATTTTTGGGGTATTTTTATATTGCACGGATAATCAGAAAACAAACAGAAATTACTATTTTTGCTTTATTTAATATAAATAACAGAAAGCAGAAAGAGGGTACAGAGAGTTGTGTTTTCTAACTTGATCCATCTCATGATGATCAAAAGGAATCCATTAACAAGGTCGATCAAGTCTTGTTAACAAACTCATTCCGAATAACATGGAACCGGAGAATTTTTGAGTAACACTAGGTTACCTCAACGGGGATATGCACATCCCCAACAATAAGAATATCATATTTCTTCTTGACAGCAGGAAGAGGAAATTCAAAACCTCCAAAAATAATCGATGGAATTTTTCCAATAGAATTGATAATGTGGACTTGAGGTTGTTTCCTCGGAAAGTGTACCGTATCCTCATTACCATTAACATGAAAAGTGACATTCCCTTTGGTGCAATCAATAACAGCCCCTGCAATATTCAAAAAGGGTCTTCCAAGAATAATAGACGTACTATCATCCTGGGGAATACCAAGAATAACAAAGTCCGTTAAAATAGTAGCATTTGCAACCACAACAGGCACATCCTCACAAATACCGACAGGTATAGCAGTTGATTTATCAGCCATTTGCAAAGATATTTAAGTAGGTGTCAACTTATTCAAATCAAGTCTACGATATAAAGAGAGAGGCATAACACTAACACTGGCTCCAAGATCACATAAAGCAGTTTTAACATAGTTTCTTTTAATGGAGCATGGTATAGTGGGTACTCCTTGATCTCCAAGTTTCTTTGGTATTCCACCCTTAAAAGTATAATTAGCAAGCATGGTGGAAATTTCATCTTCCGATATCTTTCTTTTATTTGTAACAATTTCTTTCATATACTTAGCATAAGGATTCATTTTGAGCATATCAGTTAATCGCATACGCAAAAAGATAGGTCTAATCATTTCAGCAAAGCGCTCAAAATCCTCATCATCCTTTTTCTTGGATGGTTTGGGAGGAAAAGGCATGGGTTTCTGAACCCAAGGCTCTCTTTCCTTACCGTGTTCCCTAGCAACAAAGTCTTTCTTATCATAACGTTGATTCTTTGATTGTGGGTTATCAAGATCAACATTAGGTTGAATTTCTATATCATTAGCATTACTAGGTTGAGCATCAACCTGAACATTATCATTAACATTATCACTAGTTTCATGTTCATTACCAGATTGTGTTTTAGCATCAGAAATATAAATATCATTTGGATTCTCAGGTGTTTCAGCAATAGGTTCACTAGAAGCATGCAAAGTCCTATCATTTTTCTTTTCTTCTCTTTAGAAGGACTAGGTGCATCTATATTAATCTTGCTTAATTCTCTTAGGGTGGGCTTCAGGATACAAAGGCTCCTGAGTCATTTTACCAGTTCTAGTAGCCACTCTAACAGCATAGTCCTTATTCTTACTATTCAATTCATTGAGCAAATCATTTTGAGCCTTAAGTACTTGTTCTACTTGAGTGGTAACTATAGAAGCATGTTTACTAATAAGTTTAAGTTCACATTTGACATTAGTCATATAATCACCCAAGTGTACAAGCATATCAGCACTGCATTTTAATTCTCTACCAAAATAAGCATTGAAGTCTTCTTGTGTAACCATAAATTTATCAAACTCATCTAAGCATGGGTTAGCAAACTTGGTGAATGGAATTTCAACTTTATCATATCTATAGAGAGAATTTACCTTTACTACCTGTGTCGGGTTATCAAGACCATGTGTTTCTTCAATAGGTGATGGATTAAAACCATATATTTCTTCAATAGGCGGTAAATTAAGACCATGTATTTCTTCAATAGGAGGTAAATTCTTAACATCTTCAGCTTTAATTCCCTTTTCTTTCATGGATTTCTTTGCCTCTTGCATATCTGAAGGACTTAGAAATAGAACACCCCTTTTCTTCGGAGTTGGTTTAGGAATAGGCTAAGGGAGTGTCCAATTATTTTCATTTGTCAACATATTATTCAATAGAATTTCAGCTTCATCCGGTGTTCTTTCCCTGAAAACAGAACCAACACAACTATCCAGGTAGTCTCTGGAAGCATCGGTTAGTCCATTATAAAAGATATCAAGTATTCCATTTTTCTTAAGAGGATGATCAGGCAAAGCATTAAGTAATTGGAGAAGCCTCCCCAAGCTTGTGGGAGACTCTTTTCTTCAATTTGCACAAAATTATATATATCCCTTAAGGCAGCTTGTTTCTTAT